>NC_046317.1:87897449-88122561 GCF_009819535.1 Lacerta agilis
GGGACAGAATGGGTCATGTGACACTGGGACCCCTCAATGTGGGTGGGGGGCTAGTTTGCACCCCTGCACCTCACTGCACTGGCTGTCTTGATCTGGTTCCAAATTTTGCACGCAGTGAGGCTCCGATTCCTCTTTGCCTTGCTGCGACTGAACACATTATGAATCACCCCAGAATGTGTGAATTTCAGGATGACTCAGGGAACGGGGAAATGTTATTCATAGTAGGGAGGAAACAACACAATTCCTTTGAGAAGCAAAATGAAACAATGCAGAGGAATGTAATCTTTTCAAGGACTTTTCTTCACTATGCCTCTCACCTCCCAATGGCAAAAAAGTTGTTTTCCAACAGTGACAAAGGCATTACTGGAAATTACAGGTGCAGAAACACACACACATGCCAACATTTTGTTATAAGAATGAAGCACATCAGTTTTGTTAGCCAGTGTCCCAGTTAAAGGGCTTTGGTGATTAACTGCATTCTTCCAGAACAAATTTGTCTAATGGTGGTTTTTTGATGCTTTAAAGATAAATAAATGTATTATTATTAATTATTATTATTATTATTATTATTATTATTATTACCTCACCCATCTGGCTACATGCAAGCAATACTGAGATAACAGGTGCACACACAATGCCAGTCGTTCTGATTCCATCTGAATTTGTCGGGAAGAAACCTCTGCCTTTTCCTGTCTCAGCCAATCCATCATCCATTTCCGACTTCTTTTCTTTGTGCGTCGGTCAACGGTGACAATGTTCTGGGCCTGGATGTGCAAGTGAAATGGAGAGCGCTAAATGCTTGGCCATGAAAAGGGGAAGAAGGCTCTGTATCACCCACACAATGCAGAAAGAGGGATTTTTTATAAGGTGCTCCCTTGGAAATGGCTTTGATTGACCATCTTCCAGCGCAAATAGTGGAGGAGAAGACAAATTGTGGGGAAGTCAGTGTAAAGTACCGTAACTTAATCCCCTCAAGTCAGCCAATCAGCCTCAGAGTAATGGCTCACTGGAGGGCACTGGTACTCAAGCACAAACTCCATCGCCACGTCAGATCTGCTTTTCAATCAGTGTGTGAGTTCAGAGTTAGCTAGCGGGGAGCAAAGGTACAGTTGCCTCTTGGAATCGTTCCTCCACCTTTCAAGGGTTCCACAAATATAATCTTGTTCTTTCCAGGCACGTATCAGTCTCTTAGAAACCGACAAACAGCCTTAACTCAATCCAGCAAACCAAGACTGCCAGGGGCCCGGCTAATACGTTTGTCATTTGGTTCCAGAAATATAATCTCACCAGAGCAGCAGCTTGATGATTTTGTGGTTTGTTTTTGAAATAGAAAAAGAATCAATCAATTGGAAAGTTTTGGGAAGAATGAGAAGGAGGGGGCGGTTCTTGGAGGTGCAACATTCTAGCAACATGGGAAACTGATTTATAGTGAGTCAGAATATCACTCCACCCAGTTTAGTACTGCCTACAATTCTGGTTTTAGTTCATTGTGCTTTTGATTATTTTTTTAATGTTTTAAATGGCTTTTTAAAAACTACTTTACTGATAATGTTATTCTTTATTTTAAAAAAACAAAAACCCTGGCAGCTTTTGTTATTTTGCATTTTACAAAAGAAAGACCTTGTGATTCAGATCAGGCTGAAAGCTTGCCTCTGAGTACAGCACTTTTTGGTTTAAAGACATCTAGCATGCTGAGGGTTTTTTAAAACAAAACAAAACGCAGTTTGGAAATTCAAATCGGCCTTTTTCCATTAAACTTTTGTGCTGTTTTGTTTTAGAGGGAAAGGAGAGGGATAAGGAGGGACAGCTGTATGGTGCTATGAGTGTTCAGGTATCTTGAAGAAAGGGAGGTCTGCTTACCTTCCCCGGTGGGCAGTTGAAATATACTCAGAGTCCAGTGTGAATTTCATGCTCTTTATTCAGCTCATAGTAGTGAGGAATACAGTTCCCCCAAAACGTTTGCTTTATATACACTATTTACACAATGGGCCCCACGTGATTGGCTAATTCCAGGATACTCCTGTATGCCAATCAGAGTGCGGATTCACTTCCACCTGGAGCTGGATTGGGTGGCTCCTGCGGACCAATCAGACTGCTGCAATCTCAATCCTATTGTTCTGGGACCAATCAGACTGCTGCAATCTCAATCCTATTGTTCTGGGACCAGTCAGACTGCTGCAATCTCAATCCTATTGTTCTAGGACCAATCAGACTGCTGCAGTTTGGATCCTATTCAACTCAGTACATAACAGCAGTGTTGCAGCTGGGCATCCGGGACCTCTCAGTGATGGGGGGCAGAGGGTTGCCACCCCCATCACGCTGTCTCCCGGCCGTGTCACACACCCTGTTGACCAATCGGCACGCCGGGGGCGGTAGTTGCGGGTAGTTTTGCCTCATGGCCAGATCACTCCACCTGCCCCTCCTTGTTAAAGGGATCCAGGGATGTGGATGCTGTCTGAAGCCTGGAGATGGGTTAGGGCCATGCCACAACCCCAATGGGGACCCCTCGGGGTGCCCCTGTTTGATGTAAGTCATAGGGCTCTACTGGTGGTTTACACTTAGTTAGACTCCCTGCAGATGGGCAGGAGTCAGGATATAGCCTGGTTTCACCCAATGCCTAAGCCAAACCGCTCACACCTGTAACCAATAAAGTTGTGGCCTAATTTATCCCATAAACCTACATTCTCGTGTCCATGTGTTTATTATCTAAGGGCCTGGGCCCTTGGCAAGCAAGGAGAATGGCTGGAAGGGCAGTGGCTGATCCCAAGCCAGAGCCTGGAAAAAAGTAGTAGTGGAGTTGCATTTATGAAGGTTTCAAGGATGACGCCTGGGATGCAAAACAAGGCAGTTTGGATTCATTCACTACTGGAGCAGAATAGGGGTCGCTTCCTTATTGCTGGAAAGCACTCAGCGCAGGTGATGCTCATAGTTAGGCTGCTTCTACTGTATACTGTAGCTCCGTTTCAGCTTGTTATTTGCTGGAGTAGCAATGCTTCTGAATACTGGCTGCTGGAAACCAGGAGAAGGGAGAGTTCTCTTGTGCTTGAACAGTGGTGGACCTACCTTTGGGGGGCTCTGAAGCTTGAACTGTCATGGGAACCCCGTCGCAAACAGCAACAAGGTCTGGGTAACTGCTGTTATCTTCTTCGACGGGGTTGTTCCATGACAGATCGCCGCATAATAATATAAAAATGAACGAATACATCTCAGATTTTGATTAAAATGGTTGTACTGGATTATCTCGCAACTCAAAGTCACTGGTGTGAATAAAAAATTCCCTATGCCTTACAGTTCTTCAGTTGTGCAACTTAAATTGGGTCTACTAGACCCTATATATATATATATATATATATATATATATATATATATATATATATACATACAGTCATCAGGGCCGGCGCGTCCATTTAGGCGAACTAGGCAATTGCCTAGGGTGCCAAAATGGAGGGGGTGCTGGCCAGGCATAGGCGGGATGGGCGGGGGGTGGGGCGGGCGAGCAGCAGCTCTCCGATACAGCGGAGAAACTGCGGCTTACCTCTCCACCACCCCCACCTCCCGCTAAAGCAGGCTTTGGCGGGGGGGCGCCAGAAGGTGGTTCGCCTAGGGCGTAAGAAGCCCTAGCACCAGTCCTGACAGCCGTACCTTGGTTCTCGAATGGAAAACGTTCGAAAACCACAGCACAGCTTCCGATTGGCTGCAGAGGTTTCCTGCACTCAATCAGAATCCACGTCAGCCGTGTCGGACATTCGGCTTCCAAAAAACATTCGCAAACCAGAACACTTACTTCCAGCTTTGCGGCGTTCGGGAGTCAAAACGTTCGAGTCGCAAGGTGTTTGCGAATCAAGGTATATTCTTTAATGAAAAATGAAAAGTACAAAATTACAGGCGCACAGAGTAAAATAAGACGCAGACACAAGAAGAAACCAGAAATAGTACCCATGCAAAGAACAAAACACAACAACAACAACAACAACAACAACAACAACAGAAATTGTGTACATTACAAAGGGGGGGGGGGAATTGTTATTGAAGTTAACCAGACCTTAACCTAATATGGTATTTACAAAAATGAATTCCAAATATTGTTAAACTTAAGCAATGTGGACTAAAGCCACTTCTGGGGCCCCTCCAGGATTAGGTGCTCTGAAACTTAAGCTTCGTTAGTTTCATAATAGATCCACCTCTGTGTTCGAATCCTGCTTGCAGGTTTCCCACGGGCATCTGCTTAGCCAGTGCGAGAACAGGATGCTGGACTTGATGGGCCATTGGCCTGAGATGGCTGTCTATTCTTATGCTCTTACAAACAACCCCAGAGCTCTGTGTTCCCCAGGATACAGCAAGATCCCTCCCTTTGCCTTGAATTCCTGTCTCCACCCCTGCCTTGCCTCGCCTTGTATCCTGCCTGAACCTCTTCCCACCTTGCCTTACACCCCAGTGGGGCCTTATGCTGCTCAGCACAGAGCAAATGTCCTTCTCCCCTCCTCCCACCCCCTGCCACACACAGACCCTGGGCAGAGGAGAGAAAGATGCGCAAAGCCCTGGACCTCACCCCGAGCAGCTTGCTGGTACCAGCTCACTTTTGCACCAGATTAAGTTGCGTGAGCAGCCGAAGCTTAGTAGATAAATATAGCAGCTCCGCGATCATGTAACTAACTTACTGCACTTCCAGAAACAAAGGCAGCTGTGACGTCAGCCAGTGGTCTCCTCAGAGTTCCCACTGCAGATGTTCCAGCAGAGCTGTTTTGATGCAAGCCTCTGTACTCAGAGGGACAGCATGGAGCTGATGCAACGCGGCCTGTTTTGTGGTGTGATCTTACTTTTTTGTGGTGGTGGTTGTTACTGTTATCGCTATATCAAGAAAGCCATCGACCTCCGGTTTTTAATTATCATTTTTATTTTGATTTATATGCTGCCCTTCATCCAAAGATCGCAGGGCAGTGCACATCATTAAGAACATAATTTACTGAGCATAATAATAATAATAATGTAATATGGAGCATAAGAATAGACAGCAAAATAATTACAGTGGAACCTTGTGTTACGGACGGGATCCATTCCGGAGGCCCATCTGTTACACGAAACTGACACAAGCCGAAGTGCCACATCTGCGCATGGTGGGGCGCTTCTGTGCATGCATGTGTGGTGAAACCCAGAACTAACCCATTCTGGCACTTCCAGGTTGCCACGGGATGCAACACAAAAACATGTAACCTAAAGCGTGAGGTATGACTGTAATCATAATAACAGTCCACTCCCATACCTTTAACAGGCCCTAGATTCAGTTACAGGTAGGTAGCCGTGTTGGTCTGCCATAGTCAAAACAAAATAAAAAATAAAAAAATCCTTCCAGTAGCACCTTAGAGACCAACTTAGTTTGTTCTTGGTATGCGTTTTTGTGTGCATGCACACTTCTTCAGATCTCATATGAAATCTCATACCAAGAACAAACTTTGTTGTTGTTCAGTTCTTGGTGACCCCATGGACCAGAGCACACCAGGCACGCCTATCCTTCACTGCCTCTCGCAGTTTGGCCAAACTCATGTTAGTAGCTTCAAGAACACTGTCCAACCATCTCATCCTCTGTCGTCCCCTTCTCCTTGTGCCCTCCATCTTTCCCAACATCAGGGTCTTTTCCAGGGAGTCTTCTCTTTTCATGAGGTGGCCAAAGTACTGGAGCCTCAACTTCAGGATCTGTCCTTCTAGTGAGCACTCAGGGCTGATTTCTTTAAGAATGGATAGGTTTGATCTTCTTGCAGTCCATGGGACTCTCAAGAGTCTCCTCCAGCACCATAATTCAAAAGCATCAATTCTTCGGTGATCAGCCTTCTTTATGGTCCAGCTCTCACTTCCGTACATTACTTCTGGGAAAACCATAGCTTTAACTATACGGACCTTTGTCGGCAAGGTGATGTCTTTGCTTTTTAAGATGCTGTCTAGGTTTGTCATTGCTTTCCTCCCAAGAAGCAGGCGTCTTCTAATTTCGTGACTGCTGTCACCAGCTGCAGTGATCATGGAACCCAAGAAAGTGAAATCTCTCACTGCCTCCATTTCTTCCCCTTCTATTTGCCAGGAGGTGATGGGACCAGTGGCCATGATCTTAGTTTTTTTTATGTTGAGCTTCAGACCATATTTTGCGCTCTCCTCTTTCACCCTCATACCAAGAACAAACTTAGAAGGCCCTAGATTATTTGAGTTGTACCCAAACCAGTGCCGGTAGGGCTCCCACCAACCCTCCAGAGCTCATTTTGAAGGTTCGTGGAGGGTGTTAGAGAGGCAGGAGAGGGAGTTCTGTTGTACACAGAGATGCCCCTTGCACCAGTGGTGCTGCAACATTAGTTGTGGCACTCTGTCTTCAAACTGACCATTAAAAATGATGCTTTTCGCCTTACCAGCTAGGAATGCATTGAATGCCAGAGACCTCATTGCTCAGCCTGTTTGGTTTTCTATTTACAAGTATATTTATAAAAAGCAACTCATTAAAAAAAATACCGTAATGGGAGTGTACAATAAAATCATTAAAATGTCACATGAGATCATAACATATACAACATTTATTTATGAGAATTTCAAGTTTATTGGAAAGGACCACGGCTGCTCGTTTCAAAATAATGATCTTCTATATATATATTGGGGCTGTCACTCAAATAAATTTTAGGCTGCGATCCTACCCACGTATGCTTGGCGGAATGTCCTATGGAGCTCTGTAAGGCTTACTTATGAGTGGAGCAGGCTGGCATAGGATTGCACTAAATAACTGATGGGTCTGTCAATTAAATCTCTTGCAATGAGCTAAAGGCCACAAAATGGCAAAGCACGACAAAGAGCAGGATTAATATGGAATCTAAAAAAGCAGGAGAAAAGAAATAAAGATATAAAGATATATACAATATTACTAAGAAAATAATCCAATACAAACATCAAAAACAAAATTTGTAACATAATTTCCACAAATTAAAACATTCTGATGTTAAATGAAAAAAATCTTTATTTCTTTTTTTTACCACTTTTTTTTTTCTTTCTTTCTTTCTTTCTTTCTTTCTTCTCCTTTTTTGTTATGTCTCATTGTATTTAATTCTCAATGCTGTGGTGTTTTTGGATGTCTGAGTGTTTTTTAAAATAATAAAGTTTATTTAAAAATAAAATAAAAAATAAATAAAAAAGCAGGAGAAAAGAACATTAAGGAGCTTGACCTTCTGCAGTGTCCTCTCATTTTCACTGGAATGGGACATGCCATAACTGAAGTGACCCAGTATTAGACAGTGCGCATTGGGCCTGGTGGAGCCAACAGCAGGTGGTGCCAGAGCCAACAGCAGGCAGAGCCAGCTCTTTCTTGTTTTGGCCCCATCCTCCTCCCTGCTGAGTTCTCAAAAGGGAACACCGAGAGTAAGGAAGAGGAAAATGATAGGCAGTGCCCACCCCCAGGGGCGGAGCTACCTGCCCCGGCACCCAGAGTGGCACGGGGGGTGGGGCTGGCCAGCCCGCACGGCAAGTGTCCATAGCCACCCACCGCCCGCGAAGAGAGTGTCCCTAGCCGCCTGCACGGAGAACATGGGGGGCATCGCCAGCCACCCAAGCAGTGAGCATCCCTAGCCACAGAGAGCGTGGGGGGCACCGCTAGCCACCCGTGGCAGCATCTTCCCTAGAGGACTGCCACCTGCACAGTGAGCATCTGGGGACGCTGGCCTCACAAGGCAATCTGTGCCTCCCACAAGTGTTTGCAGCATGGCGGCTCCAGTTCCGTGGAATTATCTTCCCTTAGAAGTTCTGTGTGGTGAAGTGGTTAAGAGCGGTAGACTCGTAATCTGGGGAACCGGGTTCGCTTCCCCGCTCCTCCACATGCAGCTGCTGGGTGACCTTGGGCTAGTCACACTTCTCTGAAGTCTCTCAGCCCCACTCACCTCACAGAGTGTTTGTTGTGGGGGAGGAAGGGAAAGGAGAATGTGAGCCGCTTTGAGACTCCTTCGGGTAGTGATAAAACGGGATATCAAATCCAAACTCCTCCTCCTCCATTTCTTCTTCTTCTTCTTCTTCTTCTTCTTCTTCTTCTTCTTCTTCCTGGGAAATTGTGCACCCTCCTTCCTTGGAGGTTTTTCAACAATGGTTGGATGGCCATCTGTCAAGGATTCTTTAGTTGTGATTTCTGAACTGAAGTGGGTTGGGCCCTTGGTGGCCCTTTCAACTCTACAATTCTATGGTGCTATCATTCATCCTTTGTGAATGTTTCAGTGGCAACTGTCTTTTCTGATTCACATAGAGAATGAGTTCCAGCTGTGGTCTTCTGCTGTGTCTTGGGGTGCCACAGGGTGGTGGTAGATGGGAAACGGTTGATGGTTTCCAGTTCCCTTTGACATTCCAGGTGACATTTTTCATCTCAGTGAACCAATGGATCCGTGTGATTCCTTCCCCCTTCTTTTGGCAACTGCACAGAAGGAGAATCAGGCAGGTCACAGGCAGATGTGTCAGCCCCACCATGCTGGGTTGTGGCTGTAGGCAATTTGTGCAAGAATTCTCTCTCACACACTCTCTCAAGCTCTGCTGTGTGGCTGTCAAAGCACACAGCTTCCGTGATTTGTCATGCACACTCCTTCTGTCTCCCTAGGGATATCCATGGAGACCATCATGATACATCAGGGACAGGCATGAGAAGAAGAAAAAGAGTCTGTCTCCTGTCATTTAGGGTGTGACAAAGTGAGGCTGTTTCACATCAAAGCCTAGAAGTCGTACTGCATCTCAGTGCTGGAGGACAGTCAGAGATGATAATTTCTCACCAGCTGCCAGGTGATATCAGGGTCCCCCGCGGCTGAAATAATGACAGTCTATGATGCCGCACAGCTCTCTGCTCATTTAACAGGGATCTCTGTAACAAACAGAAAACATGGGGGCCAACCTCAGAGAGCACTTGAGAAGATGAGGTTGTCGATTTGAAAGCACGCTCCAAACTTTTTGCTATTCTGAATGCATCTCAAAAATAGCACACTGTTGGCCAGAGATATAGTCCCTTCTTTTCTCCTGAATGAAGATTAGTTTTTATTTTATGGCAGAGCCAAACTCCCAAGAAAACTTAAAGCATTGAATTGGGGGGTTGGAGGGATCAGGGGCAAAATTGGCCCCATGGTTCCTTTCTCCCATGACCACCACCAGCCAGTCTTGCCTTTCATCCCCATTTTGCTTCCCCTCTCAGAGGGCAGTATCCAGTGTGTTCATCCCATTAGAACAAGTATTTATGCTTGCACAAGAGAACATTTCCCTGCACCCATGTGCACCTGTGTTCTCCCCAAATCTGTTCAGTGGGGGGGTTGGGGGGAACCAGAAGAGATTTAGGAGGGTGCCGGAGAAGGAGACAGGATAAAGTTCCATTGTGCAACGTACATTACGCTGGGGGAAATTGCTTGCAAAAATGTGTATATGAAGGCAAAATCGAATAGAGAAATGTGTGCATTGGAAGAAACTCAGATTAAAATGCTGGTAGGTATTCATAAGGATTTTTAAAAATGCAAATGGCTGCAGAAATGTGGCAAACTGAACTGAAGATGGGGAAAAAAAATGAGGAACAGAGAATCCCAAATCTACAGATTTATCCATCTCTATGCAACTGATAGATCCTTCTATTCATGTCCATCAATTCATTTTTTGAAGGCATATGGATTTTGCACAACACCAAAAGAAGCAGAAATCTTGCAGTTATTTCCCATTCCAAAGTGAAATGAAGCAGAATCCTGAACTATCACCCCTGCTGGGGGCTACAAAGTATGAGTATAACCTTCCAAGACGTTTTGCTCGTAATAATTGTGCAGGTGATCAATTGCTGGGATAATAAAACGAGCCCTTGAACGACAGAGCTGCTCTTTATTTGCCTCTGCTATCAATAATATACACCATTGATTTTAGTCCAACCCAGAGTAACTTCTCAGATGTAAGTCCCACTTTGTTCAATGGGGCTTAATCCCAAAGGCTGAGGTTTTAATTTATGAATTTGAGCCTGCCTGCTGTTAAAAGGAACATGCAAAGTGACCTTGGAAAGAGCAAGAAAAGTTTGATCTGACTTAATTTTCAGTACCCGCCCTATTCCCACAAGGCTGTAATTTGTTTGAAACTGCATTCAGTTTTGAATATTAAATTGCTGCAATCTGCCCTGGGACCAGGCAGTGATAGGTGGGTAAGGAATTGTACATATCAAAATAATTCCCACCTGTGGGAACAGTCTGGGTGCAACTCAGCTTGCAGAAGAGAGGTTTGCATGGGGTTAAAGACAGATAGAGTAAGGGACTTTCAGATTCCCAGGCTATCCCTAAACCTGTGACATCTTACTGACTTCTACATCTCTTTAATGTTTAGACTATCCTCTGAGAACAAAGGAGCAAGCATGGCTGCCTTGGTCTTTTTCGAGATTAGCTAGTTAGGTTAGAACTAGAAACTTTTTGATCCAAGTTATGTACTTCCTAAAATAAACTACTTGGTTGCTCTCTCTCTCTCTCTCTCTCATTAAATCTTTATTGAGATTCTAAATTAAAACATACATACAAATCCATCAAGCAAATAAAACATAACATAAATCCCAGCATATTTTACATAAACTAAACCATTCCGTATTCCAATGTTACATCCATCTAAACTTATTTACACTGTTGAATTTATCTTAATGCTGCCCACATTTTCAAATATAAACAGTCCCCCAAAAAATATTCAATAAACATTTTCCAATCTTCTTTAAACGTATGTTCTTCTTGATTCAGGTAGGTAGCCGTGTTGGTCTGATGCAGTCGAAATAAATAAAATTAAAAAAAATTTTTAAATGTCCAGTAGCACCTTAGAGACCAACTAAGTTTGTTCTGGGTATAAGCTTTCGTGTGCATGCACACTTCTTCAGACAGGGTTTCTCCTTGTTCTCTTATTCTATAAGTTAGATCCGCAAGCTGCGCATATTCCATCAGTTTAAGTTGCTATTCTTCTTTAGTTAGGACTTTGCTTGTTTTCCATTCGGGGGCTAACAAAACATGGGCTGCTCTCTAACCAGATTCATGAGCCATACACTGCACACCTGGCATCCCAAAAAGCTCCAATACAGGTTCTTTCCTGGAAAGGGAAGCTTCCTGTTGCACAAGATACAGTCCAAATCTCTAGCCACTGAACTGCAGAAATCAGCTACAGAGACAGGCAGCAGTCTGTCTTGCAGGAGGCAGGATTCCCATGCAAGAACCACTGCACAGCAGGAAAGGGCGCAGCTGAAGGAAGTTTGCAAAGGAAAGGCCAAGACAACAGTTTGCATTAAGGTTGAGCAGCCCTGAATGGCAAAGAACACAGCTACATCTGTCTCTGTCGGGGTGGTGTGTTCAAATGTAGGCAGCGCTGCTATTTCTGGCTTCCTGTTTTGCAAAGAATAAAAGGTTGATTGCTATTTTGGGAACCAGCCCCAAAAGCGCTTTAGACTCATTCTGACTCGGGACAGCGGGGGGCAGGGGGATAATCTCAGAGATAACTTGCAAAGGCGAGCAGGAAAATCACATGAGAGAGATGGGCAAATAGGTGTTTTGGGCAAGGCCCAAAGTCTGCCTGCTTTAGGGTCCAACCAGCCCATCCATGATGCCTCTTCAGGACTCCTGGCACAGAGGAGGGATCAAGCCTTCAAAAGGTCTCCCCTCCCCACTGTGTAGCTTCGCCTTGTAGCTGTTTCTATTACACAGTTTTAATTGGCGCTTGTTGTTATAATAGCTCCGTGTGAGACACTTTGCGAGGTACACCTGAAATGCCGGGTATAAATATCACAAACAAACAAGCAAACAGCTGCTTGGCAAGCTGCAGGGTGGCAGCTCACATGGGCAATTCAGTGGCAGAGGGGATTTGGCAAGGCAGAGTTACCCACCTATGCTTAATGGAGTTCAACAGGACAGATCCCTGCCCCAAGGCGCTTACAGTCTAAATTTAGTGAAGGGGGGAATCAGCAGAGGAAGAAGAATGAAATGGAGACTCGGTACACAGGGAAGCCAAATGTGGTTCCTTCAGTACTTGTCTTAGACTTGGGCTGCATAAACATGACATTTTATTCTAGCATCGGTGGAGATTTGAGTACTGTACTTGTTTTTCCTACGTTGTCTATGCACAGTCTAGATCTGTTGTTGTTCAGTTGTTCAGTCGTGTCCGACTCTTCGTGACCCCATGGACCAGAGCACGCCAGGCACGCCTATCCTTCACTGCCTCTCGCAGTTTGGCCAAACTCATGTTAGTAGCTTTGAGAACACTGTCCAACCATCTCGTCCTCTGTCGTCCCCTTCTCCTTGTGCCCTCCATCTTTCCCAACATCAGGGTCTTTTCCAGGGAGCCTTCTCTTCTCATGAGGTGGCCAAAGTACTGCAGCCTCAACTTCAGGATCTGTCCTTCCAGTGAGCACTCAGGGCTGATTTCTTTGAGAACGGATAGGTTTGATCTTCTTGCAGTCCATGGGATCTAGATCTATTGCATATCTTTAATTCCCTTGAAAAGCACTTCTTAACAAACTGGTTTCATTCCAAAACTAGAACCTCGTTGCAGATTGGTTCTGTGGGTGGTTCGTTGCAATGGCATTTATAGCCACAGCTGCCTAATGATGTTGTGGGTGGGTGTGTACCAATATCACAGTTCCCACTTCCTGCTACATCCACCTGGGGCATGTGGAGGGAAGGAAAAGTAGAGATAACTGAATCAGGGGGAGGTTTCTCAAAAGCATATCAAATAACCACACCCCAGCCTTATAGGTGTCTGGAACTAAAATGAATCTAGGTCAAAAGCGTTAATGATTCTGGATGGAGATAAAACATTTTTTATAATTGATTGATTGATTGATTGATTGATTGATTGCACTACAAATGGGCTAACATGTGCACTGCCTTAGCTGCAGCTCAGATTACAGGAAGGCATAGAACCTAGAGGTTGCACCAAAGGTTGCAATGACTAATAGCAGCAATGGCTGCATTCTGCCTGCTTTCCATGGTGTCTCCGAACACCGGTTGCCAGGATTCACAAGTGGGGAGAATGTTGTTGCACTGAGGCCCTTCTTGCAGAATTGCCATGAACATCTGCTTGGCCACTGTGAGAATGGGTCTTTGGCCTGATGCATCCGGGCTCTCTTTGCATGTTCTTAATAGAAGCAGGGTTAAGAGAGGTGGGGACGCGGGGGGGGGGGGCGCTGTGGGTTAAGCCACAGAGCGTAGGGCTTGCTGATCAGAAGGTCGGCAGTTCAAATCCCCACGACGGGGTGTGCTCCCGTTGCTCGGTCCCAGCTCCTGCCCACCTAGCAGTTCAAAAGCACGTCAAAGTGCAAGTAGATAAATAGGTACCACTCCGGTGGGAAGGTAAAGAGCGTTTCCGTGCGCTGCTCTGCTTTGCTAGAAGCGGCTTAGTCATGCTGGCCACATGACCCAGAAGCTGTACGCCAGCTCCCTCAGCCACTAACGCGAGATAAGTGCCGCAACCCCAGAGTTGGACACGACTGGACCTAATGGTCAAGGGTCTCTTTACCTTTAAGAGAGGTGGCATCACAAAGATATACTTCCAAGGCCATTCCAAGCACATGCAGCAGCACAGCAGAAATGGAAGGGCTATTTGATGGAGCTAGAGACCTCCAGACTGGCTGTCTTAAGGGAAGGGACATTGCTCTGTTATACAGCATCTGCTCTGCACGCAAAAGGTCACATGTTCAGTCCCCAGTCTCTCCAACTGGGCTAGGAGCAGTGCTGGAATAATGTTTAAGCTAAACAAGCTATAGCTTAGGGCCCCACTCTCTTGGGGCCCTAAAAAATGTAAAGGGAAGAAACTGGATGTACATTTCCAAAATATAAGATAATAAACAAAATAAAGCCTACATGCAGCAACGACGTTTTGTTTTTATGTAGGCTCCTATGATGTAATGGGTCTGCCTGCAAGCCTGCTCCCTTAAAACATCACTGGTTTGCTCATTTCTATATATAGGGTTCCTACATTCTGCATGGACTATGTTATGTATTGAAGTTCTCACCCTTGGCCACTAGGGGTGTTGTGTATATAGTTTCACTCGGCCCACCATGGCTGCAGTTCTCACTCAGGTCCACAACATGCAAATGAAGGCTTGAGAGTGCCGTTCATGGGTTGGGTAGCTAGAGAGAGTTGTTACTGTTGCATGTTACTGGATACTATATAAGCAGGCTGGCTAAGCCCTTCAATTCTGTTCTGTTCCAGCCTGAGAATAAAGAGAGCTGCTTGGAGAAACACTGTGTTGTCTGCTATGTCCACCCGCTACCTAATAGATTGGTTGCATGGCAACATGGGCAAATGGCTTTAGATACCTATTAGGTCCATAAATTACCATATAGCATATATTCAACATTTAAAAAGTGACAATTTGCTGTTGACAAAGGACAGCTGGACATATAAAGGGCCCCATTACCTTCAGTAGCTCAGGGCCTCATCAAACCTCCCTGGCTAGGAGAGACCTCTGCCTGCAACCCTGGAGAGCTGCTACTGGCCTGTGTGGGCAATGCTGAGCTTATGTAATGGCCAGCTTCTCACAAGAACAGACCATTATACAGTCAGACCATTGGTACATCTAGCTCCATATTGTCTATTCTGACTACCAGAAGCTATCTGCGATTTCAGGCAGCAGCCTCTCCCAACCCTACCAGGAGATGCCATCAGGGATTGGACCTGGGACCTTCAGATGCTCTACCACTGAGCTATGGCCCCTCCTGCCATGGGACACGTATCTAATTGGTCCCTGATAATTTTTGCAAGCATCTAACAAGTTGCAACTTCCCAACCTTGCAGCTTAAGCCGTGCGCCTCTCCCACCTCCCTCTGCGAAGGGCTGTTTCAAGGCAGGAGAAAACAGGAGCTTTTTTGAAGGAAACGGGTCCTTATGGTAAAGAGCATCTTGGCACCAAATGGTGGCTTGGCAGACATGTGTCCTTTGCATGTGGTTCTGACGCAAGTCGATCCTGCTGGCAGGAGAAGGCACATGTGAGCCCCAGCCTTCAGCTCCTGGTTGTCGCTTCTCTTTTTACAAAAAAATTAAGAAATGCATAATAATAATAATAATAATAATAATAATAATAATAATAATAATAATAATAATTTAGAGCTGTATAGGGGGGACCTGGCAGTAAACGCTAAGGAAAATTTTGGAGAAAGCATCTGATAAAAGTTAATGTAATAATAAATATACCTATCTGAAGAAGTGTGCATGCACACGAAAGCTCATACCAAGAACAAACTCAGTTGGTCTCTAAGGTGCTACTGGAAAGAATTTTCTATTTTGTTACGAAATTAAAAGACGCCTGCTTCTTGGGAGAAAAGCAATGACAAACCTAGACAGCAACTTAAAAGCAGAGACATCACATTGCCGACAAAGGTCCGTATAGTTAAAGTTATGGTTTTCCCAGTAGTGATGTATGGAAGTGAGAGCTGGACCATAAAGAAGACTGATCGCCGAAGAATTGATGCTTTTGAATTATGGTGCTGGAGGAGACTCTTGAGAGTCCCATGGACTGCAAGAAGATCAAACCTCTCCATTCTGAAGGAAATCAGCCCTGAGTGCTCACTAGAAGGACAGATCCTGAAGTTGAGGCTCCAGTACTTTGGCCACCTCATGAGAAGAGAAGACTCCCTGGAAAAGACCCTGATGTTGGGAAAGATGGAGGGCACAAGGAGAAGGGAACGACAGGGGACAAGATGGTTGGACAGTGTTCTCAAAGTGACCAACATGAGTCTGACCAAACTGCAGGAGGCAGTGGAAGACAGGAGTGCCTTGCGTGCTCTGGTCCATGGGGTCACGAAGAGTCGGACATGACTAAATGACTAAACAACAAGAAGTCTAGCATCCTGTTCTCACAGTGGCCAACCAGATGCCTGTGAGAAGCCTGCATGTGAGACATGAGCACACAAAAGCACTCTCCCCTCCTGTGGTTTCCAGCAACTGACATTCAGATGCATATTGCAAGAAAGAAGATTCCACCTAAACATTAGGAAGAACTTCCTGACAGTAAGAGCTATTCGACAGTGGAATTTGCTGCCAAGGAGTGTGGTGGAGTCTCCTTCTTTGGAGGTCTTTAAGCAGAGGCTTGACAGCCATCTGTCAGGAATGCTTTGATGGTGTTTCCTGCTTGGCAGGGGGTTGGACTGGATGGCCCTGGTGGTCTCTTCCAACTCTAGGATTCTATGATTCTATTGCTTGTGACAGTGGAGGCAGAACACAGCCATCCTGGCTTGAGTTCCATTATGGAAAAAGGCAGGGTATAAATAAATATAAAACAGAATCATAGAGTTGGAAGAGGTCCAAGGGTCATCTGATCCAACCCCCTGCAATGCAGGAATCGCAGCTAAAGCATCCAGGACAGATGGCCATCCAACCTCTGCTTAAAAACCTCCAAGAAAGGAGAGTCCACAACCTCCCAAGGAAGTCCATTCCACTGTTATAAAGTTTTGCCTGAGTTTAGTCGAAATCTCCTTTCTTGTAACCTGAAGCCACTGGTTAGAGTCCTTCTCTCTAGAGCAGGAGAAAACAAGCTTATTCCCTCTTCTATGTGACAGCCCTTGAGATATTTGAAGATGGCTCTCCCATCTCCTCTTGGTCTCTTCTTTTCCAGGCTAAACATATCCAGCTCCTTCAATCGTTCCTCATAAGGCTTGGTTTCCAGACCCTTGATCATCTTGGAGCTGTCGTTTTATCACTGCCATTTATCTAAATTTTTAAAGAAAACTGGTATGCTTGGAAAATCTTAGGCCAAAAACATTAATCTGTTAGGCCGGTACTGCCCCGAGGACATCATGCTATTTTAAGTCTTTCCCTCTGTGTTTATATTTGTAATATCAGGCAGTTATACAATCCTGACCGACAGCCTTTTAAATTTGATTGCCGCTGATAAAAGTCTTTCCCGCCTCCCCGAGTGTATTTGTTGTAACATGATTTCTCATAAAATGCAATATGGAAGTGGCAAATGTGGAGAAAATAAACTGTGGCCGCAGGGTAATAATCTTTCACAGGAAACAAGCTGGTGATTTTAAAGCCGTCTGCAAATGTAGTGCAATTCAAATATTACACATATTATGGTGTAATTTAAAATATTTGTATACTGTGAATGGAAGAGAAGCAGACATGGTAGAAGACTGTTCCCATCTTCTGCCACCAATATGTATCCTATTAAATTGCTTTAATAATATCTTCCAATGCTATCCTCCTGATCACAGAGGACTAGGCTATTATCCATGATGGCTGAGCTCTGCCTCCATGGTTAGTAATAGTACTATTTCTGAATACCAGTTGCTGGAAATCATAGGAGGGGATAGTGTGGGCTCTTCTTGATGGTTTTCATTCATATATATTGTATCTAAATTGTAAAGCAATTTAGAATATTCATTTAAACAACCTTAAAATATCAATGACTTCCCTTCTTCTCTTTCCATGGTTCCTTTTGCATAGCATAAATCCCTGCATATTTTATATAAACTAAACCATTCTGTATTCCATTATTACATCCATCTAAGCCACAGAGCCTAAGGATTGCTGATCAGAAGGTTGGCGGTTTGAATCCCCGCGACGGGGTGAGCTCCCGTTGCTCGGTCCCAGCTCCTGCCCACCTAGCAGTTCGAAAGCACGTCAAAGTGCAAGGAGATAAATAGGTACCGCTCCGGCGGGAAGGTAAACTGTGTTTCCATGCACTGCTCTGGTTTGCCAGAAGCAGCTTAGTCATGCTGGCCACATGACCCGGAAGCTGTCTGTGGACAAACGCTGGCTCCCTCAGCCAGTAAAGTGAGATGAGCGCCACAACCCCAGAGTCATACGCGACTGGACTTAACAGTCAGGGGTCCCTTTACCTTTACCTTCTAAACTTATTTACACTGTTGAATCTATCTTAATACTGCCAACATTTTCAAATGAAGAAGAAGAAGAAGAAGAAGAAGAAGAAGAAGAAGAAGAAGAAGAAGAAGAAGAAGAAGAAGAAGAAGAAGAAGAGTTTGGATTTGATATCCCGCTTTATCACTACCCGAAGGAGTCTCAAAGCGGCTAACATTCTCCTTTCCCTTCCTCCCCCACAACAAACACTCTGTGAGGCTGAGAGACTTCAGAGAAGTGTGACTAGCCCAAAGTCACCCAGCAGCTGCATGTGGAGGAGCGGAGACGTGAACCCGGTTCACCAGATTACAAGTCAACCGCTCTTAACCACTACACCACACTGGCTCTGTACACAATTTCACTCCATATATTCAATAAAAAGTTTTCCAATCTTCTTTAAATGTATGTTCTTCTTGTTTTCTTATTCTATAAGATACCTGTAGATCCGCAAGCTGTGCATATTCCATCAATTTCTGTTGCCATTCTTCTTTCATTGGGACCTTGATCCTTTTCCATTTTGGGGCTAACGAAACACGGACTGCAGTAAAGGTAAAGGTAAAGGGACCCCTGACCGTTAGGTCCAGTCATGTCCAACTCTGGGGTTGTGGCACTCATCTCGCGTTAGTGGCTGAGGGAGCCAGCATACAGCTTCCGGGTCATGTGGCCACCATGACAAAGCCACTTCTGGTGAACCAGAGCAGTGCACGGAAATGCCGTTTACCTTCCTGCTGGAGCGGTCCCTATTTATCTACTTGTACTTTGATGTGCTTTCGAACTGCTAGGTGGGCAGGAGCTGGGACTGTGCAATGGGAGCTCACCCCATGGCAGGGATTCAAACCGCCGACCTTCTGATCAGCAAGCCCTAGACTCTGTGGTTTAACCCTCAGCGCCACCTGGGTCCCACGGACTGCAGTAGTGGCATACAAATATAACCTTTTTTGACACCCAGGAATTTCCATCTGAATTATCCCCTACTTGAGGGTTTTCTAGAAGCATCTGGTAGGCCAGAATTCTGGAACAAGATGGGTCTAGATGGGTCATTGGCCTGATCCAACAGGACTCTTCCTATGTTCCTATGTTTTCATTTTGCTACAAGAAAAAAAGGGGGGGGGATTGTGACATTTCAAAGACTATGTATCTGGTGAAAACATGTCATAATAAATCTACGAAGGAGCTATCCAAACAGAGCTCAAAGTGTAGGCAGGCAGATTGCTGCGCTTGTCTGGTGTTGCTACATTCATCACACCTTGATGAGGCCCAATGCCATCACCTGAATATATTATCTGAAATCTATTTTGCCCTCTGCATTTCTCATTCACAGATATCAAATCATTGTTCGGGGGATTTATTTTTTTCCAGATCTGCTTGCTCTGTGATTCAACAGTTTGCAGGATCATCCATGTGTCATGACCCAGGAATCAAATCTCCCATAACCAGGAAAGGAGACTGGAGGATATCAGAGTGGAAGGGAAGGCTGAATGCAGAGATCACTCCCAGAAGACGCTATTTAAACCTCTGTGAGCGAAAATACTGGAAGAAGTTAACACGGACCCTTTAAAACATTGATAGCTTTCCCAGAGGGAGCCAAGCTAGAAAACCTGACCTGACTACAAGCTATTTAAATCTGCAGTTGGCACCAGGCCTTTGCTGGAGCAGCATCCAATCTGCTCGCCTTGGGTGCTTGAATCCAGTCTGAATTTTTACCAGCTCTGTTTGGAGCTCTCGTGGGCCAGGAGCCAGCTTCGCCTGTTGAACAGCAGCCTGAAGCAGGAGAAGGTGGTGTGACTCCACCTGCAGCTGATCAGCCTTCAAGGACACAGAGAAGGTGATGAGAACCAGCTGGTTTCAGCCTTCTTAAGCAGAGTTTCCAGCAGCAGTCAGATGCTGGTATCATTTGTAGTTTCTGGCCCTATCCTGCTGCTTCCTGCTCGTCTTGACTATTGACCATCAGATTCCCTGACCCCTGGACTGTCTGGCCATGTGGATTGCTGTTCACTCAACTCTAGGACTGTCTCTGACTCTGAATACTGACACTGCCTCCAGGCAAGTATACCTCAGAGACTCTGCTGGTTGGCTGGCCTCAATCCAAACTCCTCCTCCTCCTCCTCCTCCTCCTCCTCTTCCCACTCCTCTGAGCTCTGCATGGTGTTGCTCAGCACAACTACGACAGGAGCTATCCATGGTCCTGATTCTTTGCTTGAACTCTTTCCCCACTTCCCTCATGCTGCATGTGAGCTCTGTCTGGAACAGGATACTGGAGCAACTCATAAAGGTGGAAGAACAAAATCATTTGAGCAATGAGGAGAAGCTATGGAAAATGGAAGCTCCCAAGTGAGATTCTCCCTATCCGTAATAGGCAGTTCTACTCACCCAGATCATCACATTGTGCACTTCCAGCAGCAGCCAATGAAGTGGAGCAGTGAATGAAATGCACAGCAAGATTCAGGGATGGGGAATCCATGGCCTGCTGGTTGCTCCTAGACTCCAGCTTCCATCAGCTCCAGCCAGCAAGGTGGGCGTTGATGATAGGAGTGGCAGGCAGTCCAAAAACAAATGGAAGCCTACAGATTTTCTCCCCATTAAGAGATCCATAGCATGCTGATTTATGGCAGGGTTTGGGAACCTGCGGCCCTCCTGGTGTGGTTGGACTACAACTTCCATCATTCCTGACCATGGGTTGGAACATCTGGTGGGCCACAGGTGGCCCGTCCCTGGCATAATGATTTCAGAACATGGGTGCTTCCATGCATTGCAGAGGGGGCAAGAGGAGAATTCAACATGGGGATGCCACCTTGGGGGAGAACTCCATGTTGTTTTGCATGTATGGTTCCACCACAATATGGGGCACACATTGGGAACTGTTGGTTCGAAGGCTATATGTGGCCTCTCCATTTGGCCTGCAGTCTCCCCTCCTCACCCTTCCCCCCTACCACAGGCACATCATTTTAAGCTTATTCCAGTGTGCAGGGGTTGGATTTTTGCAAGGGGTCACAGTTGAGAAAGGAAGGGTTAACTCCAATATTACCATTATATTTTAAAAACAGAATTGGCATCTAATAGGTTCTGGTGCTCAGGCACACCGGCCCCGTTTATTGTTCTGAATATTTCCCGTCCAAAATCAAAGTCCAGCTTCTTTATATTGGGAGAATCAATACATAGATTTTGGAGAAGATATCTTGAGCACATGAGTTAATTGCAGAAATACGGGCAATCTGAGATATTCTGAGCTCTGATCAGACGCACAGATCTGAAACCTTAAAATGGGGCCGATGATTTGCATTCAAACCGCATACTCCAAGAGAATCATATTTCATCGTACTTAAAAGTGTTGCTATAATTGCTGAGGATTATATACATATATGTGTGCAATTTTGTTCCATCAACGTTCTTCAGCATGTCCACTTAACCTTTTAACAAGGAATAGAAACTATTTTGGAAATGTCATTTTCCTTTGGGGGTGAAATTTCAGTTTCGGAGAAAAGGCCACAAGCATTTCCACCACGGCATGTGTGGTGCAGGACAAAACGGTATCAGAATCCCTGGTTGGCTGCCTTTAATGTTTTCGCCGCCAACTGAAAATGAATGCCTGATTCATTAATGAAGAAACGAAGAAGAAGAAGAAGAAGGAGGAGGAGGAGGAGGAGGAGGAGGAGGAGGAGGAGGAGGAGGAGGAGGAGGAGGAGGAGGAGAAGGAGAAGAAGAAGAAGAAGAAGAAGAAGAAGAAGAAGAAGAAGAAGAAGAAGAAGAAGAAGAAGAAGAAGAAGAAGAAAACCACCTTTCCAGGAAGCAGCTTTGCATTACAGCTAGAAGTTGGGCATGTGCTTTATTCTGTATCTAATAAGAAAAGAGTTGCTGTCTTCCTTTTGTTGAGGGCTTTTACTTTCCTTCTCCAAATATACCTCCCAATCAAAATACTTTCAGTGCCAACTTCATTAAGTACATCTTGGTCGAATTCCTAAGGACACAAAAAGTGGTTTTCTCCCAATGGGAAACTAACCAATTTGCTTTGACAATGAGACACACTAGACAGAAACACCCATCTCTGAACTTATTGATAAAAACTCTAATGGGAACCAGCTTTAAATTCATGTTCAGCGCCTGGGGGAAGAATCTTAAGAAGAGGGTCCTACTGGATCAGGCCAATGGTCCATCTAACCAAGCATCCTGTTTTCACAGCGGCCACCCATATGTGTCATCAAGAGAAATATGTCACCAAGGGAAAGCAATATATGGGCTCACAATCAGGTGCAGTCACTTGGTAAATTGAAATATTTGTGCATACTTCATCCTGCTTGAAAGAGTCAGGCTTTCAAAGATACTTGAATAAAGTATCTAAAAAGCCAATGCAATTCTGGGCTGCATCAATAGGAGTATAGCGTCTAGATCAAGGGAAGTAATAGTACCACTATATTCTGCTCTGGTCAGACCTCACCTGGAATACTGTGTCCAGTTCTGGGCACCACAGTTCAAGAAGGATACTGACAAGCTGGAACGTGTCCAGAGGAGGACAACCAAAATGGTCAAAGGCCCGGAAATGATGCCTTATGAGGAACGGCTTAGGGAGCTGGGTATGTTTAGCCTGGAGAAGAGAAGGTTAAGGGGTGATCTGATAGCCATGTTCAAATATATCAAAGGATGTCATATAGAGGAGGGTGAAAGGTTGTTTTCTGCTGCTCCAGAGAAGCGGACACGGGGCAATGGATTCAAACTACAAGAAAGAAGATTCCACCTAAACATTAGGAAGAACTTCCTGACAGTGAGAGCTGTTCGGCAGTGGGATTTGCTACCAAGGAGTGTGGTGGAGTCTCCTTCTTTGGAGGTCTTTAAGCGGAGGCTTGACAGCCATCTGTCAGGAATGCTTTGATGGTGTTTCCTGCTTGGCAGGGGGTTGGACTGGATGGCCCTTGTGGTCTCTTCCAACTCTATGATTCTATGAATACTTTGTGGTGGCACAGTAGGTGGTTGTTGGCAAATACAGTAGGTGAACACTGAGAAGTAGAAAGGGAGAGTAGGAATGAGGGAGACATTTGAATTTGTTAGCATTTTAGTGAGGAACTACCTAATTCGCACTTGTCGAAGCAATATGTGAACCAAGAACACAACTATTCTTCAAAATTCACACCTCCCTGAATTTTGCAATGAAATTCTCCAACCAAACAATATGCTCAGTAATTCAGAGATATGTTTGCATAAGCACACACATTTTTTTTAAAATAACATACATAAATGCATTACATTAGGGGAAATTGCTTGCAAAAAAAATGTGTTAGTCACAACTGCATACAAAAATGTGCTTATTTAAATTCACAATAATGCTTAGGAATTTCCACGAGGAGTTTTTGTACACACACACAAACACACACACTGCTGCAGAAATGTGGGGAATTGAATTTAAGATTTGGAAAAATGAGAAACAGAGATTGACTGATTCACCCATCCCTTTTGGAGAGAGAGTGTGCATACTTGAGATTGCCAAACTTTTGGGGCCCATGTGCAAATTTGCAAACCAGATAAACCAGAGAGGGAGGGGGGAGAGAAAGGGCAGCCTATTCTATTGGCTAGAACAGAAATCTTTCCTTTAAGTCTAATTTCAATTAGGGGACCTTGCGGTCACTGGAGAAAGTCTCTGCAGGCACACATGTGAAGACCCCTGGTCTATATGGTTGCTGCAGGGAATTGACAGCATAACTCTTAATATGCTCTTATCTTTATTCTGCTGAGTGGGAGCCTTGACATTTGTCACAAAGTCCTGCCCTGACTGCATCACTGCCCAGGTCCAGAATTTGGCCCTTGCTAAGGCCTGACACTCCTGGCCTTAATTTCAGCCAACACCTGGGTTTTCTCTTCCATCCCTCTCCCATGTTAGCAATATAAACCCACACACTCACTCAAACAAAGGCACGTGCCTCTGAAGTAAAAGAGCAGGAGTTTCAAGTTCTTCCTACAAAAGGACGACATTGTGACCTTTTAGAAAATAACAAAACCTTTTGAGCAATCGTGTTCGTGATGATAGAATCATTGATATTTCTTGTGCGCTTTGAAGCTGGCACTCGGCAGTCCTTGGGGATTTCGATTAAAAACAGCAATAAGGGACCAAAGTCCATCAGTAAATAGTGTGGTGACCCAAAAAGGAATTGGGGGGTGGAAATAGATGTTGGGAGGGGAATCAAATGAATCTGAAGCTAGAGCAGATCCTAATTTTAATCTGGCACAGAATTTGGATTGAAATGTGAGGTTTTGATAAAATAAATGTCACACTGTTGAGTTACAGATAGCAGTTGGGCAGAGGGCAGAGGGACTTGTAAGATGTGGGCATTAAAGGTGGGAGATTGTTGCCAGCCAGCTAGAGGCCTCAACAACACAAAATTATGACTGTTGGTTTTCATTTTATCTGTTTCCTCTTTCCCTCCACCGCATTGAAAATGACAGAAAGGGAAAACCCACAGTACAAACTTTGGTTTTAGAGCTGTATGTCTGTCCTGGGGTATCCCCCATCCCCAGCAACTGGGATCCTGGGCACTGTACTGGGAACTGTTTAGCAAGAATACTGTGTGTGTGGTCTGTTAGAGATTCCCTGGAAACACACCTCCCCCTTGGAAAAATGCAGTTCCCCGGAAATAGAAATTGTGCTTAAATAAGTGTGTTTCCTGCTTGGCAGGGGGTTGGACTGGATGGCGCTTGTGGTCTCTTCCAACTCTAGGATTCTATGATTCTAAGTTTAAAGATGCAACCGTACTTACAACTAGGACCAAGTAGCAACAGGATGTAACAGGATATAATAACAGCCATGATGGCTCTCATACATTTACTTTTAAAGGGAGGGGGTGTAGCTATGTGACTCCAATTCGGATCAAGGCAGTAGCACTGCAGGATGGGCTTAACCTTTTCTCCTCTGAGCCGATTTCCCAATCTGAATTATCCACCCCACCCCACCAGAGCTGCTATTTGCGCTGCAGATTTAACCCCTCTCCTTCCCCCAGCACCA
This sequence comes from Lacerta agilis, assembly GCF_009819535.1. Taxonomy (NCBI): domain Eukaryota; kingdom Metazoa; phylum Chordata; class Lepidosauria; order Squamata; family Lacertidae; genus Lacerta; species Lacerta agilis. The sequence goes on from NC_046317.1 coordinate 87,922,270, forward strand.
ATCCCCACTTCAGATCAAGGGACCCTGTGGTTGTATTTATCTTTTTCCATACGAGACCTATCTCTAGTTGCAACCTTAAATGCACACTTACTGGAGAATATAATCTCCGTTGAAATCAGGGGGGACTTATTTGTGAATAGATCTCCACAGAACTGTTTGGCACGTCGGTAGTGTACATCCATCTCAGGCATCCCGAAAGCAATGAGATGACCAGCCTGTTGCTGATTTTAGGACATGAGTTGCCCAATGCTCACAAGACATTGCATCACCCACCCGAAAGAAGACACCATCCTTTCTAGAAATTACAATATTTTCCTGTGAAAATTTAACCTCTGAGTGAGTACAGAGGTCCCTAATTGCTTCTGCAACAATGCAAAGAGCAATGCTAAAGCACAACCCCTTAAAAGTCTGGGGGGGGATCACTTTGGTCGTTTGCTTTTCCTTATTTTCTTTCCTTTTTAAAGAAATAATAATAATGAGATGGCACAATCCCAATAACCGAGCTGCTGTATAAAGCCCAGAGATTCGGAAACAGTCTTCTATCCCAATTACTCCCCTGACATCCACAAAGCCTGCTGCGAGTGTGGGAAAAGTAAAGTTCCCTTGCCAGCCAAGGCAGAACTGGATGTGCAGGTGTTTGGCTCTGCAATGCTGACTCAGCAAGGTAATCAGCTTCCCATGACGACGGCTGATCATTATAGCACTCTGCTTTGCCTTGCAGAAGACTTCGGAAATCAAATCCAGTGTGCTCCTGCAGCAAGCTTATTGCCAAGTCAGCTAAATCTGATTGCACCTTGGAGTTGTATACAAAATGCCATATGCAGGGGTGTGTGTGTGTGTGTGTGTGTGTGTGTCATATGGATGTCCAGCCCATAATGGCACCTACGAATCAAAGCCTGCAACAATAAACAATGCACAATAAATTCGCTAAATGGAATCCACACCCGGGACAAGCTAAAATTGCAATGCCTATTTAAAGCTCACTGGAAGGGCAGATCCTGAAGCTGAGGCTCCAATACTTTGGCCACCTCATGGGAAGAGAAGACTCCCTGGAAAAGATCCTGAAGTTGGGAAAGATGGAGGGCACAAGGAGAAGGGGACGACAGAGGATGAGATAGAATCATAGAGTTGGAAGAGACCACAAGGGCCATCCAGTCCAACCCCCTGCCAAGCAGGAAACACCATCAAAGCATTCCTGACAGATGGCTGTCAAGCCTCCGCTTAAAGACCTCCAAAGAAGGATACTCCACCACACTCCTTGGCAGCAAATTCCACTGTTGAACAGCTCTTACTGTCAGGAAGTTCTTCCTAATGTTCAGGTGGAATATTCTTTCTTGTAGTTTGAATCCATTGCCCCGTGTCCACTTCTCTGGAGCAGCAGAAAACAACCTTTCTCCCTCCCCTATATGATGGTTGGACAGTGTTCTCAACACTACCAACATGAGTCTGACCAAACTGCGGGAGGCAGTGGAAGGCAGGAGTGCCTGGCGTGCTCTGGTCCACGGGGTCACAAAGAGTCGGACACGACTAAATGACTAGACAACAACAACATTAAAAGCTTAGCTTTGACATATAGGAACGGGGATCTTCCAAAGCCCAGGAAAGAGGCTCAGGTTGCAATCCTGTGCACCTGGAGGATGTAGCAAGTCCAGTTGATTCTAATTGGATTTATTCCTGAATAAACATTCCTGGAATTGCACTGTCAGGCTCTGAGGGTGATAAATCTCCCCTGCGGAAGGGAGGTCCGTGGTCATGAATAAGCCCCTGTGAATGCGTTAGGCAGATTCTGGAGGCTAACAAAACAAATGTAAGGTCTAGGACAGGCATCTCCAAACTTGGCCCTCCAGATGTTTTGGAACTACAACTCCCATGATCCCTAGCTAACAGGACCAGTGGTCAGGGATGATGGGAATTGTAGTTCCAAAACAGCTGGAGGGCCAAGTTTGGGGGTGCCTGGTCTAGGATGAGACCCAAGGGTCAGACAGAGAGATCCGGAGAGCTGCATTCAGTCCCTGGGCATCAGGTCTCTTCACCACCTCCACCCCCCACCCCACCCCCCGAATCATAGAATTGTAGAGTTGGAAGGGACCACGAGGGTCATCAAGTCCAGCCCCCTGCAATGCAGGAATCTTTTGCCCAAAATGAGACTCAAACCCAAAACCCATGTGTGCTCACCCTGAGAATCTTGCAAACACTCAGAATTTTGCAGGTGGTCAGAGCGGGATGGATACATTGCTATCATTATTCTTGTGTCATTTGACCCTCTCTGCATCAAATCGCAACACAGCACCCTGTATGGGGTGTTGTTGTTGTTGTTGTTGTTTTAAAAAAAAGTGGTGTTGAGGAGATGCACTGACACGAACAACTTCTCAGCCCTGCCTTGTTCAGGCCACGGCTTGGCACAGTGACTGTTCGAAAGGAGCAGCGGTCAACGGAGAGAGGAAAGGATACTCTCCAAAACAGCTTCCGAAAGCTTTATTTCCCCGATGTTTTGATTAAATAAAGATACTGCTTATCAGATTTACTATGTGCTGCGACTCTATTATCCTCCAGTCACTTGAGTCAGCAGCCAAATCAAAGTGCACAAAAGGAGACTGAGTTATTGGTCTGACTGCAGGCGAGCTGCTAAAGAGGAGAAGGGCGGAGAAGCTCAGCTGCATTCTCCATCTCTCCAGCTCCTGGCAGCGGGTGCCAAGCTTGAGGGGACACTCGGCATAATGCCCCTCCCCTGATGCACCTCCCTCCGCCCCCCACAGTTGATGATCAGTCCCCTGCTACTAGTCAAGCCACTGCCGGCAGCAGCACTCTTCTGATGGGAACCAAGAGGCCACCAGTAAAAAATTCCCACAATGCAATGCCACTCTGGCCTCCTTTGGAAGATCACCGCCACCCTAGGTAAGCTTGCCACTGGATAAATCTAATGGCAGCAGGGGGGCTCCAGGATGTCAGCCCTTTGGCGATAGCTCAGCTCAGCTGCTTTGAATGTAGAAGGTCTCTGGTTTAATCCCCTGTGTCTCCAGGAATGCCTCTCTGTCTGAAATCTTGGAGAGCCATTGCTACCAGTCAGTGTTGTGGGATGTAACATGTAGCAGTCAAGTACAACACTTCCTGTTTGCCCAGAGTGGACACACAGAGGGATGTGACTCCAGCCAGGATGACTTCCTGTCATACCTGCCTGGAGCATCCTCCCCCTGTGTGTGACCAGATGGGTGTGACCCTGGCAGACCCTACAAAAGGGCCAGTCACACAGCCATCTTCCCTTCTTCTCAACTCTCCATTTTCCTGGCTGTTTGCTGGCTCTCAGCCAGCAGCACATGGGCTCAATCCCCTTATGGGATGAACCCAGTGTTTTTTTTTCCTGGGGGGACGCTGGGGTTTGCATACCCCTAAACATTTTGTGAAACTAAGTTTGGCCTCATTGAGGGGCAGTATTTCAATATGAATAGGGAAATGAGAGTACAGTGGTAACTCGGGTTAAGAACTTAATTCATTCTGGAGGTCCGTTCTTAACCTGAAACTGTTCTTAACCTGAGGTACCACTTTAGCTAATGGGGCCTCCCGCTGTTCCGCCACCGCACGATTTCTGTTCTCATCCTGAAGCAAAGTTCTTAACCCGAGGTACTATTTCTGGGTTAGTGGAATCTGTAACCTGAAGCAACTATAACCTGAAGCATCTGTAACCCGAGGTACCACTGTACCCCTAAACATTTTTTTTTAGAAAAATAAAGCACTGGATGAACCCACACTCTCTTTCGTAACCACAAGCTAAAGCCTGCCTTCAGGATCATGCTGTGAACTGAATGTAAGTAAACGGCTTGTTACTTTTAAGAGAAGACTGTTGTGTCTTCATTCTTTTTAAAGGGGGATTAAAGGGGAATTCACCAGGATCAATCCAATCTGGAGAAGCCAGACTGGATTGCTTAACTCAAGAGATTCAAACAAATCTACCAACTAGCTTCCTGCAATATACAGGAGAATGTACTCTGCTACTGACTAGCGTGAGTGAAGAAGGATAATATTTAATCAATATATCCTCTCCTACTGTCCACAGCACAAGTATAGACAATACTGAACTACTGAACTACACAGCCCAGTGAGATGAGGCAGCTCCCTATGTTAGAAAGGGTTTCGTGTTTTTGTGGTCCAGAGGGACTACTTTGTAAGAGCCAAGTAACACAGAGAAACATAGAATTGTAGCATTGGAAGGGACCCCCAAGTGTCATCTAGTCCAACCCCCTGCAATGCAGGAATCTCAGCTAAAGCATCTGTCCAACCTCCAAGGAAGGAGAGTCCACACAACTTCTCAAGGGAAGAAGAAGAAGAAGAAGAAGAAGAAGAAGAAGAAGAAGAAGAAGAAGAAGAAGAAGAAGAAGAAGAAGAAGAAGAGTTTGGATTTGATATCCCGCTTTTCACTACCCGAAGGAGTCTCAAAGCGGCTAACATTCTCCTTTCCCTTCCTCCCCCACAACAAACACTCTGTGAGGTGAGTGGGGCTGAGAGACTTCAAAGAAGTGTGACTAGCCCAAGGTCACCCAGCAGCTGCATGTGGAGGAGTGGAGACGCGAACCCGGTTCCCCAGATAACGAGTCTACCGCTCTTAACCACTACACCACACTGGCTCACTGGGAGCCCTTTCCACTGTCGCACAGCTCTTACTGTCAGAAAGTTCTTCCTGATATTTCATCAGAATCTCCTCTCTTGTAACTGGTGGCCATTGATTCGAGTCCTACCCTCTGGAGCAGGAGAAAACAAGCTTGTTCCCTCTTCCATGTGACAGCCCTTGAGATATTTGAAGATGGCTCTCCTCTCTCCTCTCGGTCTCCCCTTTTCCAAGCTAAACTTACCCAGCTCCTTCAACCGCTCCTCATAAGGCTTGGTTTCCAGACCCTTGATCGCACAGCAGGGGTTGGCGGAACCAGAGGCAAAAGTAGGCAGGGCAACAAATGCTTCCCCTCGCCCCTTTGTTCAGTGAGGTAGTTTCTGCACGCACTCTCGCACGCCTCTCTAACCTCCATCCAGGTGGGCAAGAGGCATTCTCGGAGTTCGAGGACCTATCCCAGCCAGGCAAGAACACGCAAGGTGGGTGCAAAGCTAATCCACTAAAAGGTGTGGCCTGGTAAGAATCGGTGTGGCGAGAGTCCCAAGGACCAGATGGAGAGGTATTGAGAGCCACATTTGGCCCCCGGACTTGGCCCCCGGACTTGACATTCTCCTTCCCAGGCTTGCTGTGTAGTTCCAGTTACAGGTAGGTAGCCGTGTTGGTCTGCCATAGTCAAAACAAAATAAAAAATAAAAAAAATTCCTTCCAGTAGCACCTTAGAGACCAACTAAGTTTGTTCTTGGTATGAGCTTTCGTGTGCATGCACACTTCTTCAGTTACCTGAAGCTCATACCTGAAGCACACGAAAGCTCATATCAATAACAAACTTAGCTGGTCTCTAAGGTGCTACTGGAAGGAATTTTTTATTTTGCTGTATAAACTTTGTTCTGTCATGGACACTTCAGCTGAGATTCCTGTATTGGGTCCCTTCCAACTCTACAATTCTATGATTTGATGGAAAGGCTGGGAACTGTGATTCTTTCTTTCTTTCTTTCTCTTTCAGATATCAAACACTGAAACAGATCTCTCTTCAAAAACGGCCCTGATCTTTGGGAGAGTTGTGGAAGAAGAAGAGGTCTTTCCCCGGCAGTGTTTGAAATGTAACTAGGCAGACCAGCCAGGGTTCAGAAGGAAGTTTTAAGTAATACAGCGTGCCTGATAAATAAATCATGGGATAAGAGCAAAGTGGTGTTTGCCTACTTCCCTTGCCCTTGATTTGAAGCGAAAGAGGTCAGGAAGCCTCCTCCTGGAGAGGTTAAACTGGAAACAAAGGCTACATGTGAGGGAAGGAAAGGTTCCTTTGATACCATGTCGGGGTGATGGGGAGGCTGTGGTAGGGCAGAGATTTATTATTATTATTATTATTATTATTATTATTATTATTATTATTATTATTATTATTATTATATCAATATTTCTCCCTTTTATCTGCCCAGATCCATGTCAGCTGGGACCCGTGCTCTTCTTTTCTCATTTTTTCACCCTCATGATAGCAAAGGCGAGTGCGCCTCTGAGGATGTGCAGAGTGCTTTTTGCAACACAAAAAGAAAAGGGGATTCCCCCCTCCTCTCTCCTTACACACCAACTTGCCCGGTGGCTGGTGGGAAGGAAGGAAGTGGGTGAATTGTGCGAAATTTTCATGGCAGTGAGACTCTGGCGGATGGTGCCAGGGTCTGATGTCCTTTCGAACCAGGAGCCAGCCTGGTCTTCACAACTGCTTCCTGCATTCCAGGACTTAGCTACTATCTTCATGCTGGGAGGCAGGGCTGAGACCCTTCTGATACTGGCTGAAATTTAACTTTCTGTGGATTGTGGAAATGTATATGGAGTTAGAGCTTTAGGTGTATTCACTTGCTTATGACCTCATCATTATCTCTTTAGCGAGGAAATTCTTACAGGACAGGCTTCTGTGGAATTCCCCTTAGCGTGCCCACGCCCTGAACTGAACACACTGGCAGCAGATAATGGCCCTATGGAATCCATCCATTCCAGGTAGAAAAAGAATAAGGGGAGAAATTTTGCATTCAGGCGGCATTCCTCCTTGTCTTGAGCGATGTCTTATATTTACAGTACCAGCCGGCCTGAGGGGAAATCAGAGGGGCAGATTGCATTCATCACCGAGAAGCCGCTGGATTGATTTGGTCGCTTGCGTGAGATGCAAAAAACCAAATACGCAAATAAATGGGCACGATTTTGTTTCATCAACCGTCTCTCTTGCCGCCACCGGCTCCCCCCGCAAATTACGGCAGAATGCACCTGTATCCTCCTGTAGCAGAAAGAAATCCCTCTGACAAAGTGTAGTCCATTTCTTGTTAATCAACTCCGCCATCTAGAGGGCAATCTTGGGCACTGGTCCCTGCCATTGGAATTTGTTTTTTGATCCTGTTTCGAGATTGGAATTGGACTAAATGAGGAGGGGCAGTGCTTTTTTTCTTTAAAAAAATGTTTAGGGTTACTCTCATTTTCCTACTCATATTGAAATACTGCCCCTCAACGAGGCCAAACTTAGATTCACAAAATGTTTTGGGGTATGCGTACCCCTGCGTACCCCCACAAAAAAAGCACTGGGCAGGGGGGTTTCCTACACACCCAAAAGAAAACCTGTGACTCCAGTTATATAAAGAGTGTGCTGAAACAGTCTGACCAGGTTCCTTTGTTAAGTCAACTTGGTGAAGCCCTAGCGCGGCCCATAAAATACCTCTTTGTATTGTAGAGTTATGCATTGCCACATAAATCTTTCTCCCCACTTCCCTGCCTGGAGGCAATGTCATCAAGGTGTCTGCGTGGGAAAGAGAACGAAAGAGACTGGGCTTCTTGAAATTGGGTCAGAAAGAGAGACAGAGGGTTGCATACTCTCCGAGGGTCCCGGTTTTCCAGGAACGGTCCCGGAATTACAAAATCCATCCCGGCTTCTGATTTGATCCTGGAATGTCCCTATTTCCCCTGCCAGCGCTGCCACCACCAAGTTTGGGTAGCATGTGTTTTTCAAGGAGTGGTGAGAATTGTTAAGAATAGTGCTTTTCAACAGAGTTTGGATTTGATATCCCGCTTTATCACTACCCGAAGGAGTCTCAAAGCGGCTAACATTCTCCTTTCCCTTCCTCCCCCATGTGAGGTGAGTGGGGCTGAGAGACTTCAAAGAGGTGTGACTAGCCCAAGGTCACCCAGCAGCTGCATGTGGAGGAACGGAGACGCGAACCCGGTTCACCAGATTATAAGTCTACTGCTCTTAACCACTACACCACACTGGCAATGTTGTGCAACGTTGGCTCAGCCCGACTGCAAATTCACCTAGACCAGAAATACCTCCATAATATGTTGCAAACCTCATAAAGGTTAAGGGACCCCTGACCGTTAGGTCCAGTCAAGGACGACTCTGGGGTTGCGGCGCTCATCTCGCTTTACTGGCTGACGGAACCGGTGTACATCTTCCGGGTCATGTGGCCAGCATGACTAAACCACTTCTGGCAAACCAGAACAGTGCACGGAAACGCTGTTTACCTTCCTGCCGGAGCAGTAGCTATTTATCTACTTGCACTTTGACGTGCTTTCAAACTGCTAGGTTGGCAGGAGCAGGGACCGAGCAACTGGAGCTCACCCCGTGGTGGGGATTCGAACCACTGACCTTCTGATTGGCAAGCCCTAGGCTCTGTGGTATAGACCACAGCGCCACCCGCGTCCCTCATAGGCAGTAGCAATTACCTAAAAAGAGAGGAACAGTATGATCAAGATTTGTGTTTCTTTGTACATGGGTTTGGAATGCAGCTGCTTAGCTGTTCTCACTCTTTAGCAGCAAATAGCAAGGGGCTCGTTTCTTCTTCAATAGGAAACCATCATCCTATTTACCTGCAATGATTTATCAAGGTCAGAGGAAGAGCAAGCTGATTTTGATGACTTCTGCATGTGTCAGCACTGAAGTTGATGCATGATCTGAGTCACTGAATCTTTCACTCTGCTCAAGCTGATATATCTCCTATTCCTCAGTCATCACACAGCAGTTTTCTCCCACGTTTCATTCTGCGTTTTCCCAGTTAGTACTGGCTTGTTAACTGTGTGGTAAGAGATGGGGGAACTGAAAAATAAGGCTGCATCCTGGAAACTATGCACCAGATTCTTCCAACAATGGGATATTAGTTTAGGGTTGCTTTAGAGGTCAGAATTTTATTCAATAGCAAAAAAACACACAAAAGAACCAAGATCACAACTGACGCTGTATACAAAAGTATTAACCTTGAAGGAGAAGATTAGAACTAGAACTGGCAAAGATGAATATGACTTACTTGTACAAAAAGTAGAGCAGAATGTCTTAAGATTTACTAATGAGTTAACTCAATTTAAAAAGAAAAAACTCAGCAGGGATCGCAACGATTACTCTATGGGGAGAGTTTATCAATGGCTTAATACTGCAGGACTAGTTCATAAACAAACTAGGAATTTTGATTCAACAGTTTCTTCTGATTATGATGGTTCTGGCTCTTCGAGTGCAGGCTCATCCTACGCGAGCAGGGAATATAACCTCAGATCAGGACAGTCCCATCAATCTTTTTCCGGGAGGCGCTTCAGACGCCCATACAGGAAGAAATAACTCCTACATATAGGGATAATACTCTGGTAGTAAATCTTTCCGATAGGACTCTCACCTCAGATGAAATACGAGTGTTAAATTTAGGTCTAGGTTTTGTGCCGACCCCTAAGTATTTGGCCTTTCAGACTAGAATTGATTTGTTTAAATTAAGCCGTCAAATAAAATTAAGAGAATTTTTTGGCAACACGCAATTGACACGTGATCCCTTTAAAAAGAAATCCACTTTCACTCCCATTTCCCAGAACCCTCTTATAAAAACCTTTGAACATTTGGTTCTTCGGGATTTAAGTATTAAAGAACGACAATTAAAAAATTACAGTCCTCATAATCTAAGTAAAAAAGATCTGGATATTTTGAACGGTCTTATGTCTGACCGTAACCTAGTCATAAAACCAGCAGACAAAGGAGGAGCAACAGTCTTGTTAAATAAAACTGATTATATTCAGGAGGCCGAAAAACAATTAAGCAATACCAAGTTCTATATGCAGATTCCTGGAGACCCTACTACAACTGTTAAGAATAAATTAAAAAATATCTTACAGGAAGCTGTTTCCTTAGGTTATATTAAAGACTCGGTTGCTGATTTTTTATGTCCAGACTATACCAGGACGCCAGTTTTCTACACCCTTCCAAAAATACATAAGGGCATTAGACCACCTCCTGGCAGACCTATTGTTTCTGCATCAAGTTCTCTATTAGAGAACTGTGCACATTACATAGACACCTTCTTGCACCCTTTCACCACTGAGACTCCAGCATACATTAAAGACACAAAACATTTAATATCTCTCATTGAAAATTTGTCAGTCACGGGGACTAGTATTTTGGCCTCCTGGGATGTGTCTTCTTTATACACAAATATTCCATTAAATGATGTACAATCTTTAATTCAGAAATTGTTGAGCGACCACCATCAGACTTCACCTCCTGTACACTTTCTTATGGACCTCCTTGATCTGGTTCTGTCCAATAATTTTTTTAGATTTGGCTCTAAATTCTTTTTACAAAAACAAGGAGTTGCAATGGGATCTAAGTGTGCCTCGAGTGTGGCAAATATTTACATGAGAGACTTTGATCTAACGTGCATCAAAAATAATAATCCTTTTAATCAATATATATTATTTTATGGTCGCTACATTGATGACCTGTTATTTATATTTTCTTCCAATATCTTTAATGAATTTGATGTCTGGATCAATCAAGTGAATCCTAATTTAACCTTTGAAGGCAAATCAAGTCCTCATAGCTTACCCTTTTTGGATGTGGAAATCTTTATAGAGGAATTAAAAATTCAAGTACGACCTTACAAAAAAAGCATTGCCAGAAATTCTTTACTACATTACAGGTCCAATCACCCCAAACATCTACGCGACAACCTACCAGTGGGACAGTTTCTTAGGCTAAAACGAAATTCGTCTAAACATCAGGATTTTGAAATTCATTCCAAAATGCTTACTACATCCCTCATGCAACGAGGTTATCCCACGTCGGTTATTAATTCAGCACTTCAAAAAGTCCAATTAAGAGACAGGTCTTCACTTCTAACAGACCACACGGCCCATGAGGTGAATTCCTCGCATTTAGTTATCTCGCTTGAGTTTAACCATTTGACGTTTCACATTCAAAAAATCATTAGACGGCACTGGCACATTGTGCAAGACATTCTAGGATGTAATACTGTGCCTTTGTTTGCAAAACGGCGAACGAGATCCCTTAAAGATTCTTTGGTTCACACAGATATTCAACCCATGTTGACCCAACAATTTTTTTCAGGCCCGCCACAGGGCTTTTATAGATGTGGACACTGCAGTGCATGCAAGTATGCTCTACAGGTTAAAGAATTCACAAATGTGAAAGGGTACAAGTTTGTAATACATTCTTTTGCGACATGTGCCACGTCCCGAGTTGTGTATGTTATCAGGTGCCCGTGTGACTTGTTGTATGTGGGATATACACTTAGACCTATAAAAATTAGAATTTCTGAACATAGATCTAGAACAGGGGTCTGCAACCTTTAAGACCAAAAGAGCCACTTGGACCCATTTCCGAAGGGGAAAAAAAACTGGGAGCCGCAAAACCATTGCGACATTTAAAACAAATATAACACTGCATTTTATTTTTAAAAATCCGATTTAAATTTTAAAAAATCCATTTTTTAAAAAAAAAATCATTCATTTTTATCCACCCTGGGGACCACTACCAGGTCACAGCCTGATCCAAGGTGGGTTGCAACAGCATACAAATATTTGATTTGTTGTTGTTGTTTTAAAAAAATGAGTCCTCAACTGCACACTTGTGTTAAATGTTTGTCCCATGTCTTATTGAAGACTGCTGGCTTTTACAATAATCTTAGTGTCTTTTACCCTTAATATTCCAGACCAGAGGATATGTTCACCTCTTCCAACCTCCTCTCTTGCTAAATAAAGCACAGAATTGCACCAGAGAAGCCTGTGATGTTTGTGCTGACTTGCATACAGGTGGCTGTAGTAGTTCGTAGTGTTCAAACCTTTTTAGGGGAGTTCCCTGCCCCCTTAATGACAATGGCGATAGATTTTGCACATGAACACAGATCCAAGTTAGGACTCCTCTCTTCCACGCCAACAGGTGCTTTGTCAAGGCTCCCCTAACACACACTCAGGACAGAGGAAAAACTGCAAAACGTCCCGGCCTTGCTCCGGGGCGGAGAGAGATGCGCGCCCGCGAGAGCGCGGTCTGAGGCTGCGAGCGGAACCAGGAGTGAAGGAGGCAGCGGCAGGGAAACAGGCGCCGCTTCCTTAACCATTTTTAAAAAGAGGGCTTCCCCCCTCGCCCGCCACCCGCCGCCCCTGGCCCAGCCCGCAGCTGCCTACCTCGTCGTCGCCTCGACTCAGCAGCCAGCAGCCTTCTGAGAGGAACCGCGGCCAGCCCTCCCCCGCAGTCCCACGACCCAGCCGAGGAGTCCTGGCCTCCAGTGCCCGTGCGGGGACACGTCTGAAGGCCCCCTTCCTGCCCCCATCCCGTCCCGCCTCCCAGCTGCCTCTGGATGCCGCGGGGTCCCACATACCCGCCGACCCTGGAGCTCCCCTGTCCGCCCCAAGGCCACCTCCCACGCTAGGAAGACTCCCGGAGCTGGGCAGGGTTGGTCCCACCAGGCAGGCTCAGGGGGCGGCCTCTCCCATGGGCGCCTGCTTCGGAGGCGGAGGCGGGGTCTTCAAAGTTCCCCCTCCCGCTCGCCCAGCTCCATCTCTTCCCAAAGGAGCGTGCGCGCCTCAGGCGCGCTCCCCACCAGAGCCCTCGGCTGAGCTGCGCCACCTCTACTGCGTCCCCACCGCCTCCGAGCCCCGCTGTTCAAGGCCAGGTGATCATGGGTACGCCCCTGAGCAGCGCCCTCAGCCTCCGGAGGGCGGGCCGCCGGCCAGCTGGAGGGCGGTCGCTGCCAGCTGGAGAAGTGGGCGGGCGTATCCGGAGGTTGCTGACCCCCGATCTAGAATAAGAAACTGTGTGATGGATGCTCCTCTTGCTGCACACTTTTTAGAAGCATCACACACGGATGAAGATCTTTCCTTTTTTGTTATTTGGACTTATTCTGGCCCGTTAGAATTAGCAAAGACAAGATTATTGCAGAAAGAAGCCAGATTTATTTTCTTGCTTAATACACTACATCCTGCTGGTCTTAATACAGATATAGATTATAACTGTTTCTTATAATCCAGATCTTGTCTTTTTTCTCCCTCATCATTTTTTGAATCTGATACTTGTTCTATATACACTTCTGGTCTTTAATTTTGAAATATTTTACATTTGCAATTTAATTAAAACATTTTTTGTGTGTTTGTCCCTTTAAGGGCCTTCCAGAACAATCCGAATTAGTAACACCTGTATCTCTTGGTTGTATACCTATATATAGTCAGCTCTACTTGGTATGTTTGTTCCACCCTCTATACTCTTGTTGTTCTGTGTTTGCGCATCTACTTCAAGTGGTATGTATAACAGCATTCATTTGGCGGGTTGATAACATACATTTTGGTTTAAGATACTGATTTTGTATCTCCTTTATATCATATCATATACAGCGTATTTGGTGCTGAAGAAACCTATTTTTATTCCTGTTGTTCTGTGTTTACGCATTTACTTCGAGTGGTATGTATAACAATGTATTTTATGCGTTGATAGCAGACTTTTGTTGTTGTTGTTTGTTTAAAACTGATTTTGTACTTTTGTATACAGTGTTGTTGCTGATGAAGCCTAATTTAGGCGAAACAAGGCTTAAAACCCGGGTAACCTTGTCCCTTGTTTGACGTTTCTCTTCGTTACTTCTTCATCCTATTTTGGAGTGGCAATACAGCAAAGTTATTTTTTGTTCAACTTTATCCTCGTGGCAACTTCATCTGCATCTTTTGAATGGCGTAACTACAGAACCAACGCCAACCAATACGACCTGCATTATATCCTTCTTGGGACCTTGATCTATAATATGTGAATTCCATGATACTTATGGACACATGTTGAAGGCATATATCTACAGTTGCATGGTTGTACCTATCTATTACTATGTCTGAGATTTATATTATATTTGTTTATATGTGCAATTGTTAAGAGTTGTGATTATTTTTCAGCCGGTCACGATTTTTGTGTGTTTGGCATATTTTCAGAATTTTATTCAGACATCAAGATCATTGCATGCATTGTCCTGATTAAATAATGCTGGCAATTCTGTCCCAGTTTATAACATTCCTTTTTGCATTGAATTGCCTGTAGTGTGGCTTTTCGATCGATTTACCACCATGTTGCACCAGTCATTCACACCAGTGGTCTGATGCGACAACACCAAATGTTGCCACCCCTATCCTTCATGAGCATGCGTGCCTCTATTCCCCCATGTTACAGCTTGCAAGCCATTTCCCCGTGTGCATTTCCCCACTATTTTGTGCATAATATATGCATTTTACCACACAATGTTTGGTTGGAGAACTGCATTGTAAAATTTGGGGAAGTTCACATTTCAAAGGATAATCGTGCTTTGGTTCGAGGGTCAAGTTTGGAAAGTGCAAATATCTCATTAAAATGCAAACCCAATTGAATTTCTTCTCAATCCCCTCACAAGGCAATCTGTGTCTCCCACAAGTGTTTGCAGCATGGCGGCTCCAGTTCCCTTAGAAGTTCAGTGTTGTGAAGCTGTTAATAGCGGTAGACTTGTAATCTGGTGAACCGAGTTTGCGTCTCCGCTCCTCCACATGCAGCTGCTGGGTGACCTTGGGCTAGTCACACTTCTCTGAAGTCTCTCAGCCTCACAGAGTGTTTGTTGTGGGGGAGGAAGGGAAAGAAGAATGTGGCGCTTTGAGACTCCTTCGGGTAGTGATAAAGCTGGATATCAAATCCAAACTACTCTCCTTCTTCTTCTTCTTCTTCTCCTCCTCCTCCTTCAACAAGCCCCGATGAGGTTATACTTGTGTAACATTGCCAAATTAGACCGCTTTATTGCTGCCGTTTTAAATTCCCGCTGCTTTTTTATGTTTTAATAATGTCTCAAGATCCGTATTTTGTTTTGTGTAATATTTCCGTGCTACTTTTTCTGCTGGTTTATTGTTTAGTTGTAGCCTACTGCATTTTGCCTTTTTTATATTTTGTTGTAAGTGGGTCTTGGTTTTTAAGGGCGATTGTAAGTCGATTTGTGGAGGGAGGTCATTAAAAAAAAAAGTGTTGTGTGTGTGTAATAATAAATAAAAGGTTGTTGTTTGGTTCCAGTTACAAGTTGAGCTGCAACAGAAGTTATTCTCCTAACTTCTAGACTTTTAGGAATGGGTTTTGCTGCCCCCTGCTGTCAGGAATTTTATCTTGCTCCTTGGCAACAAATCCATGTTTACAAAGAGACCTTCAGAATCTGAGATACTACAAAGCGGATTCCAACATGGTCTTTCTCCACGTCATCATTGCTTCCGTAATTAAATTGTACGTTTAAACAGATCGCTCTGCCGCTGTCAAGCCTATAGTTTTCTCTCCAACCTTTTGATGAGGGGTTTGTTTGGTTTTTTTTGCCTACCACATTTTGTTTTTGCCTCGTTTTATAAAACAGCCTGCTGCTTTTATTTGAGGTGGTTGCTGCACTTTTTTATATTAATGACTGTTAAGCCAATACTGAAATCAAGAAAAAGGAAGGGGATTTTTTTTTTGTCTACATAATAAAAAATATCAAATAACCTATTGCTTAATTATTAATAAACTAATTCATTTCAGCTACTCTTACTGTTGAATTACTATAATCATCTTATAATCACAGACGACTGAGGAAACACTGGCCTGCGAGCGCTCCAGTTGGAGAACAGCCTTTACCAAAGGTGTCATAGGCTTGGGAGACGCTCGAACTCAGGACGCAAGGGAGAAACGTGCTAAGAGGAAGGCACGCTTGGCAAACCCTCACCGTGATCAACTCCCCAGTGGCGGAGCTTCATGCTCCAGCACCGGGTGCGGGAAGTAGGTGGGGGCAGGGCTGGCGCGCGTTCTGGGGGCGGGGCGCACTGTTCCCATCATGGTGGGTGAGATGTCTATGAGAAACACACAAGCAGGACCTGACTCCAGCAGCCACTCTCCCCACTTGGTATTCAGATGCACTCCTGCCTCCAGCAGTGGAGGAAGAACATTGCCACCATCTAGTAGCCTCTTCTCCTCCATGAATGAGTCCAATCCTCATTTGAAGTCATCCAAGTTTGTGGCCATCACTTCTTCTTGTGGGAGAAAATTCCAAGCAGTGTGGGAAGAAGTCGTTTCATTGGAAGTCCATGTGTTCTAGCGCTGGGAGTGAAACTTTGCTCTGTCCACTCTTTTCACGCCCAAGTGTAATTTTGCACACCGTTCTCACGTTTCCTCTCACCTGCCTTTTCTCTAAGCTAAAAAGTGTTTTAAAATGCGTGATTTGTGTTCTTTCCCCCCATCTGTAGGAGGGAACTATGGGGTACTAGTATCTTGTCCCTTGTTTCGTCTTTACCCTGATTAAATGAAAATGTCCCCACCCCTGGCAGTGAAAAAAACACACACACCATTCTGCCTTGTTATCAGGGCCGTCTTAAGGAGATCGGCCGCCGTGGTGCAGCGATCCCTCCGGCGCCCCCGGCGTACCGCCTCTCCGCTGCCTCCCTCTCGTGCTTGCCGCCCCTCGGGAAGGGGGGTGGACGAGCAGGGGATGAGGGACATGGCGCTGGAGCGACACGGGGCTCTGCGCGCCGTTCCAGTGCTCCCAGGACGGCAGGCGAGGGCGGCCGGCTCGCAGCCCGCCCGGGACCGGCATGGGTGGCAGCAGCTGCACCGCTGGCGCATGAACGCCCAGCCGCCAGCCCGCCCTTGGGGGCAGGGGCAGGTTGGGGAGGGGGGCGGCTGGTATGCCGGTGGGCTCGATCCTTCCGGCACCCCCATGCGTCCGGGGCGTCTGGGGGAGAGCTTGGGCGGCGCAAGCACCCGGCCGTCCATGGGGGCGGGGGGGAGGCCACCGGCAGGGCCGCGCAGCTCCCCCCCACACTCGCTGCGCTCAAAGACAGAGCTGTGCCGCCAGCGCGCGAACGCCCAACCGCCCACCCGTCCGTGGGGTCGGGTTGGGGAGGGGGCGCCCAGTATGCCGGCGGGCTCGTGGGGGCGCCCCTGGGGGCCCGGCGCCCTGGTGCACCGCGCCACCAGCCCAAATGGATGAGACGGCCCTGCTTGTTATGCTTGGAGAACGGCCATAGCTTAGTGGGTAGAACATCTGTTTTGCATACAGAAGATCCCAGGTTCAATCCCCAGCATCTCCCTGGAGACCTGCTTACAGTCAGTGCAGACAACACCAAGTTAGATGGACCCATGACTATGTATAAGACTGCTTCCTTTACCCTTTTCTGTTTGGCCCTAAGACTTTCTTGTTTAGGTTGACCTTAACGGTCAGGGTTAAACAAGTGAAAGTTGCATTTTAATTCGATAATGTTTTATTATCCCCCCGCCCACTTGTTCTTGTTGACGTTTACTTGCCCTTCACCCAAAAGCCCCAACATTATTGTACTCTGACCTGAGAAAGGATGGAATAAAACGGAAGGAAATAGTCCATACTTTTTTCTTCTTCTTCTTCCTTTTTTTTTTTCCTTTTGAAATTTACAGTAAAAGTTACACATTCAACAAAGGGAAAATAATAAAGTTTCCAATTGCTATATAATACAAGATAAAGTGTGTCCCATTCGATACAATACAAAAAAAATGTCTTAAAATTGTACATCAGTACCAAAGGCATTATGAAATATTCTTTGGAGCAGGAAACGAATGTGCAAGAAAGCCAAGGCGAGAGAGCAAACGAAAGGAAGCAGGTTAGCCGTCTTCGCTGTCAAAACGTCGACTCCAGATTGGATGGTTGGTTGAGTGTGTGCGGTGAACAGCGTGCAACAGAGAGGGCTGAGGGAGCCCCCTTGGTGGGCA
Source organism: Lacerta agilis (assembly GCF_009819535.1). Taxonomy (NCBI): domain Eukaryota; kingdom Metazoa; phylum Chordata; class Lepidosauria; order Squamata; family Lacertidae; genus Lacerta; species Lacerta agilis. The sequence goes on from NC_046317.1 coordinate 87,939,864, forward strand.
AACCTAATAGAACAGCAATTTGCTCAGAAATCCATCACAATCCATAAAACATATTCATTATATTACATCGACCACAGCCATCTCACTCACATTGCCTAATAATGCAGGGGTAGTTGCCGATGTGGCAAATTCCAGATGTTGCTGGGCTCCAACTCCCAGCCAACTTGGCCAATGGTCAGGGATGATGGAGGTTGTAGTCCAGCAATATCTGGAGGGCACCTTGTTGGATACCCCTGGTAGTAATGGATGGGTGCCGCCATGAAAAACGCACTCCAACAGCAATTAGTGTGTGATACACCCTGTGCTCCACATGCAAATGTTTCTGATCATGAGAGACTGGTGGAAAGGTTGTGAATGATGCTGATAGCATAGGATCCACTTGCCCTGGTCCAGCTACACTCGTGGGCAACCATGGATGTGTTAACAACTGCCGGCAGTATGTATACATACACATCCCCATCCCATCAACAGATCAACAGACTCAACTGGCCAGCTCAATGCGTTTCAATCACAGTGTGGATGCCCCCTGCCCCACCAGTGCATATTGGCACCTCATGTGGACGGCTGCATAGGCTGCTGTCTTGCTGTAGAAGGGTAATTTTCCCTAATGGTTTAAGGAGGACTAATATTCAAATGTCACCGTCAAGTGCCGAGAGTCGCCTCCAAATTCTCTAGATACGAGGGTGGGTTGTTAGCACAGGAAGGGCAGCGCAAACATCTCTTTCCCAAACAAATCAGCCCTGCAAAGCTTTTGCCGAATGGAAGTCTGTCCTAGGAAATAGGATAGGCGAGTTCTCCTTGCCGTATTCCCCTTGCCAGTTTCTTGATGGCTCTTGGGTTTCCCCACACTGCAACTCAGGTTTGTGACAGGCAATGGGCTTCGGCTGAGGGGAAGGGCTGTCAATCAGTAGCAGAGGACATGCATGTAGAAGATCTAGGGTCAAACCCCTGGCTGGGAGAGTGTCTGGCGTGAAATCTTGGGAGAGCTGCTGCCAGTCTCTGTCAGCAGTACTGAGCTAGGTAGACCAGTGGCCTGGCTTGGTATAAGGCTGGTCCCAATGCTTGCAGAACCTGTGGGCTTGATTCCCATCAGTAATAAATGAGTTTCTCCTCCTCTCTAAATATGAGCTTCCACCTAAAGACTGAAGCGGTACATCCCAAACCACAGGTGTTACCACCTCAGTGACAATTCCGCCCATGTGTTTCTGTTGAGGCGTATATTAAGACAGATCTCTCTACAGGTGGTTCTGTATGCATAATTTGGCAGCCAATGCTGTGTTGTCTTTAGGCAGAAACCGCCAGGAGGTTATATGGCACAAACCCTCTGTTAAAGCCATCCAAGTTGGGGGTCATCACTGCACCTCTTTATAGTCAGGGCAAAAAAATACCGGTAATCCAAGGCCTATTTGGGCAGGAGCTGTGGCAGAACAACCTCTCTCTCTTCCATTTCACAGAATTATAAATTTAGCTGCTGATGGTTTATTGGGGCCCAGAATGTGTGGGGAGACGGGGTATTTCCAATAAGCACATTTCAAGGGGGCTTGTATAGGGGTTGCCAATGGCCCTCTCCCCACACACAACTGTGAGCAAATTCGCAAAGTTGTGCCCAGAGATTTCCATGAGCAGGAAAGCGAGCTGCCTCGTCTTCCTGGATTCTACACTTGTGGGCAATGCCTGGTCTTCTTTCATCATTGCCCCCCCCCGACTGATTTCTCTTATGGCTTCTGCCCCTCCCTCTTCTCTTGCAGAACATCAGAGGGACAGATTCTTTCTCATACAATAATTCACAGCCTTGGTGAGAAGCAAATGGTGCATAAACAGAAACACAGTATCGACAAGCAGGCTTCTTATCAGTCACTATTCTGCTTTCCTATCTATTTTCCTATACATTTCCCACCCCCTTTAAACATATTGTTCCATAGGTAAATATAAGCATTCAGATGCAGCATTCCTCATAACAACAACAAAGGGAGATATTCCTCTTTCTGTCCAGCTATGTGGCTTAGACACACAACTGGCAAGTTATGTATTAATACTGTATACATTATCTGATGGTATCTATGGAATAATTTAATCGCAGGCTTATGACATGTAACGAAGCACAATGGAGAAGATGCAGTCTCTTTTGGAGAAAGACAACCTCTGATTCTATTCCTAGAATCATTAAATCAGGAGGTACCTCAAAGATTGCCAGTGCAGGCAACACACTCTATAAAATAGCAAAGTTGGAATAATTCCTTTGCTAATTAAAATTATTTTATTAACCCCCTGCTCAATGCCTCGTTACTCTTTGCTGATCAGATCAGATATGTCTGCCTTCACTTAAGGTGCTGAGCAATGTTACTGGCAATTAGGGCAGGTTTTGCAAGAGCTCAGCAGCTAGATTTCAAGGAAACTAGCTGGATTTTTACATATGAATGAAAGAAATCTGCTTGATCAGACAATCTAGTCCTCTGTTCCCAACACTAAGCACCTGGATGGTTCTGGAAAGACCACAAGCCAAGCATGAAGACAATAGCCCCTCTTTCTGTTCTGTTCTCTCCTCTCCCCACCCAAAAAAATCCCTGGTATTCAGAGATGCTAAATGAAGCTTCAGGTTAGCTATCCAGGGCCAACAAAACCGAGAGATTTTCTCTTCCAAACGTTTGCATAATCTGTTTTAAATTCATCACCTCATCTTGTGGCATTTCCACGAGTTAAATATGCACCGTGGAAAGAAATGCTCTCTTATATCTACTGCTCATCAGCTTTATTGCTTGACCCTGGTTATAAAAGAGGGTAAAATATTTCTCTCTATTCGTTTCTAAAAATAAATAGGGGCATTGGTCGGCATCTACAAGAGACAGAGGCCCCAATGCACAACAAAACAAATGTGTCAACAGAGGCCCTTATGCTCTCTAGTCACGTGCCAATGAGGTGGCAACGTGTGATTTGTGAATGTTCATTGCGGATGCTCATTGGAATGACATCTAAAAGTGGATCACGTTCCAAACAACAGGGCTGCAGTCCAGAACAGTCCATGTTGCTTGTGCAAGAGGAAACCATGTTTATGGTACCTCCCAGTGCTGAATGACAACCATTTAAAAAAAAATGGAGTTGAAATAGGGATAAAATCTATGCAAAGCACTCTGACCATTCCAAAGTGCTACATGCATGCTAACTACTACTGCAACTACCGTTTAGATATTAGATGTCTCGGCTTATGCAACGGAGGCTTATATTTGGAAATTTTCTTTCACAATAAAAATATGATGTGCTGCCATCCCAGATGGCCAGTATATCAGTATCGCCTGACAAACCTACTGAGATGGTGGATTCGCTTGCTAGCATTTGCATATGAATATTATGTTTTTGCGATCTTCTCTTGGCAAAATTTTGGGAGTGCGGAACTATACACAAGACTTTGTTCCCTACGTGTCTTGCTTGGTATGCCTTTGCGGGCCAAAGCTGAATGCTAGCCTGAGAAGCACACAGTCGTATAAAATGAGTTTTCTAGGGCATTTCAGCAGAGGGGAGAGGTTATGAGTGGCGTTATCTCAGAACTAAAAATATAAGCTTGGTTAATAAGCAATCAAAAGATTGTGTTTGTCTCCCTTTAGACTTACTATAAGGCACATAAATATTGTGCCTACGGAGGGTCAACAACTACACTGCAATGAATAAATACAGCGTATTTATATTCGGCATTAACTCTGCCCGAAAAGCATCCTCCCAGAAACTCAATTATCACAACTAGCTGAAGAAGATTCTAGGATTAAGGAGACTTCTTATTTGACCCTCCTAATATTCTCATAATGAATATGTCTCAGGTTGGATTTCAACTGGAGGTCCATAACAGTGCACTGTGCCTTTAATGCCATTATTCCTTATGTCAAAAATCCTTGGTAGTTGTAAATTTCCTTCTTCTTTCTTCTTTAAGGAAAATTAACAAACAAACATTATTGATATTTTTTAAAAAGTGGCTCAGGGAACGGGAACTCTTGGGATGTGTTTGCACAGACAGGTTTTAGGTTCAGTTCACCATTACAGGACTGAATAGTGTTGAATGTTAATTTAAGGTTCATTACTGTTCCACAGAAATATCTCTTTAAAAGCAAGAAGGAGATTAATTGACCTAGTTTTCCAGCTGTGGGACAGTGCAGCAGGTGATGCTGAGTTTGTCTTGATTTGGGGCGTGTCAGTAATCGGGTACGGTATATAAGGAGGTCTGCGTACCTCTCTCAGTACCCTGGGTGGTGGGTCACTGGATGGGTCATGTTTCTGTAATGTATTGTTAGCTAATGTAATTTCTGTTATTTTTGCTTTTTATTAAATCCACTCCTAGTTTTGCTCTACAGTCTCCTCAACCTTCTTGTTGCGCAGTTGCTCAGCTTAATATGCCAACAAATAGAAGTCCAGGCACCTGCCTGATCCTGCAACCTGACGCTTGCCATCACTTGCTACCAGCAATGCCCCTGTACGGTTTGCATGGGACAAACAAGATCAATGAGCACAAATCTGATAGGGCAGCATAGACAAATTGGGGTGGGGGGACGGGGGGACGGGGCATTTCCATTTCCAAGGACTTTCCATTTCAATACTTTCCATTACAGATCACTATAAACAAGCAAAGGAAGTTCAATAGGCAGCTAGAATGTGAGGTTGCAGTAATGGAAGCCTGAATAGCAATCTAAGCTGATTAACTCTCATAACAACTTATGACTGATGTCAATCTAATTGAACCCCAATCTGTGTAAGGGGTGGCTGTGCTTGGACCAACCTACTTCTATGGTTTCATTGTGACTGAAACGTATTTCTTTCAGTCGGTTGACTCATGTATACTTTCTGTATTTTTATTCCTACCGTTTCCAAAACATTTTGTCCACTCCGTCATATTAGTCGCAGGCATGCCTGTGTATGTATGTATGTATACACATACCATACTGGTGCAATTTTGAAATAGCGATTACATTTGAATGCCTTAAATGAATAACTATTAGGGTAATGTTTGGGTTTGTGCTGATTTTTTTCTTGCTTGGGAATACTAATCAACCAATATTTAAAAGCCTCCCCCCCCCCGCGCACCATGGGAGGTTTTTATAAGTAGAAAAAATGTTTTATTTTAAGGAAAATTACAAATTCTTTCTCTGACAGGTTATTCCTCCATCTCACCAAAGAGTAACTACTGCTTCTTCTGAGATGGTGATTATTTGTGCATTATTTGAAAAGGAGTTTTTATTCTTCAGAACTTCTGTTTTATTTATTTGCGTGCACATTTATGCAGATTAAAGCTCATGTGATTAATTGGCTAAGATTTCTCTAACTGAATGTAATTTTGCCTCCCAAAACACATGCCACAATAAAACTATTAATCTTTAAAATGTTCTAAGAGTCTCTTGGCCTTGTTGTAGCAGATTAACATACTGGTAACTCTTTATCTGGGCTGTTCTCAATTGTACATTCACTACATCACTTCCTGTTAGGGTGATCTCATGAAAATCCGCATCATGGGAAATATTAAAAAGCAGAACAAAGGCCTGCTTTCTCCTGGCTTTTTACATTGTGAACCTTCTGACTTTACTTGCTGGGTGGCCAGATCTCAAAATGTCTATGATGACCAAGAGAGTATCAGAGCTGTCTTCACATACCTCCAGGATAGTATTTGGAAATGCCAAAGGGCATCACAGTTGGAAACTGCCAAACTCATCTGTGTTGCGATTTCATACTGTCATCTGCATCATGTATATTTGAGAGTGAAGGCTAGCAAAGAAAATGGGAACTGGGGTGTTCCCTCACTGTTTCCCGCAAAGCGGATTTTGAAGCAGCTCAGACCATGCCAAAACTCTGCAAGACAAGTCTTGGGAGAAGCCCACAATGTGAATCTGCTGTCAGCAGACAGACAGTGCCCTCCTCTGAACCACACCAAACATTTTGATAAGGCCCCTGGAAATTCTCCCTACTAGCATTGCACATCTATTCTCCCTCCTGTTGTTGTTCAGTAATTCAGTCGTGTCCGACTCTTCGTGACCCCATGGACCAGAGCACGCCAGGCACCCCTATCCTCCACTGCCTCCCGCAGTTTGGCCAAACTCTATTTGAACATTTCCAACTTTTAAAATAATCGGGGGGGGAGTGGGGGAAGCAGGACATTTCAAGTGGCAACGATCAAATATAGATCTGGGATGGAAGCTGAAATGAAATCCGTCAGGCAAAATTGAGGCAAGGAGCTCTGGACTTGGGACAAGGTTAACAAAAGAGAGACATCCATCTACGAATGGATAGGCTAGAGAGAAGCAGATTTCTTCACAAGAAGTGGGGTGAATGCTAAAGCTTCCCTGCTGACTGCAAAGTGCAGAAGTCACCAACTTCTTTCAGCTATGGAGCCCAGCAGCCCTTAGCTCAGTTTTAATCTCCCCCATAAAGCGAAGCCCCTCTCACAACTGGAGTCTTCTTGCTTTCGCAAGTCCTGTGGGACTTCTGGTGTTGGGAGTCACTGCACACCTTCTTACGAAATTTCACACTTCTTATATACACTGTGTTGCAGGGGTCGCAAGGCATTATCTTCACATTGTCCTTAAGTCAGCTTCTGCAAGGAAGACTTGCCTGTTTTCTTTTCTGAACTCGCGAACGGAGCCACTGTGGCACCTAACATGAGGAGCAGCCACCCTAAACTTGAACAAGAGACCCTAGAAATGTGGCTATGAAACGTGCATGAGCTGGTGGGCACATCATTATGGCCCTGTTCTCGCAAACTGACCTAGGAAATTTCTCGGCTTCAAAACCACTTTCTCTACCACAGGAGATGGACTGTCCTTCCAAGGAGGTGTGTTCTCTCCTGCATTAGAAAACAGTACTCCAAAGAGTGCTAAAACATCTAAACCTCTGAGCATGCAGATCAATAACTGTTTTGATGCTATCCTGCAGATGTGATTGTTGTTGTTGTTTTTTAAAAAAGGAAAGGATGAAAGCTTCTCATGTGAAAGCAGTCTCACATCCCACACAGACTGCTGTTCTTTGAGCTCAAGCACACCTACTGAAGCTATGGTCCCGTCTCCAACCCAATACCACAATTTTGTCGCTGAAAAATTGTGTTCATGCCATTTGGACACCAATCGTTCATATACGGCTCTTCCTGGCTAATTTCTCTGCAATCATAATTAAACCATCTTTCGTCAATGTACATTACAGCTCTGTTTCTCCCTCCCCCCAAGGCATAATTAGTGACACGTTTCTTTTGTAACACTAGCATGTTTTTTGTGTGTGTGTGTGACCTGATAGCTCAGTGCCATTGCCTACTCTTAGTAAAAAGAAGAAGAAATTGTCTCACCAATTGCTCAACCACTGTCTTAGTGATGCGTGTGCCCTCTTAGCTTAAAAGATTACCAAGAGTCACAGCTACCTACCCTGGAGTAAGATCACAGTTTCATCTATCTAGTTTAGAAAGATGGTATGAAAGAAATCCAGACATTTCAAAATTATTCACTACGATGCCCCCTCTCGGTTTTTTGGAGAGAACAGGCGTAGCTTCTGCTCCCACCACCCCGGACCAAGCTGTGGCAAAACACCCACAATTTCTGGGTTGCAGAACATTAGCTCCCAGTCTCCTGAAGTTGTCCGGTATGTGGACAGCATCATTGCCCCATGCTCTTGAAGTTGTGTTCAGGTGGCTTTCTTTTCCTTCACTGCCTAGGAGCTGACCAGCCCATGTCACTGAAAGGTCCCTCACCGGTTGCTGACCTCGGCGGAGGCCCACAGGGTGTGCAGAGGTCAGAATCCGTATCTGACTCCCCTTCTGCTATGTAAGGTCTGATTTTGGCCACAGCAGTGTAGCAACCGTTGTTAAGGACGTCCAAATTTTCTTTGGACTGCGAGATGCTGAACCCGCTGAAGGAACGCTCCAGTTCCTCGTGGTCGACTGATGGGATAGAAATAGAGGTGTCGCTGTCCCTCAGAGCACTCTCTGGGTGCTTAGCTGTAATGTCTTCGTTCCTTGCGTACTCAGCGCTGGCCCTGTTCCCACCCCCGTAGGCAGAGAAGGAGCGCTCGTGAGAAGGTGGAGGTGGGATTCTCACCAAAGAACCAGCATCGCCAACCGGGGAGGTCCCGTGGCTTTGCCGTTGATATGTCTGCCAAGAAGTGGAAGGAGGGCATGAGTTGTTTGGCACTGTTGTGGCAGGAGGTGCAGAGAAATTCTTCTGTCCCATCGAACTCGTGGAGCGAATGATCTTGATGATGCAACCGTTTTTGTCAATGTGCTCCCTGCTGTCTTCTGGGCTGTGGTAGGGCGGTGCTGGGTCAGGTTCCTTCGGCCCAAAGTAGGCTTCCGTTTCGTTCGGTGGGATCCCCATCCGTTGCATGTAGATGTTGACCAGGAAGTCCAGCTTCTTCTCCATGGACTGGACCTGGAAAATGCCACACAGGACCCAATGCATGGGCACCCACAACATTTTAGACCCAAGCAACTTTGGATTCACCCCAAACTTCATCTTTAAAATGTTATTTTACAGACAAGTCATCCCCTGGTCCATGAAAAATGAACTAAATTCTCTTACAAATGTATAGCCTTACAAATGTGTACCCCAAGTAGATTTGAAATTCTGCAACCAAACCTATGCCAAGACCACAAATATGTATACCAGGTGGGGGAAACATTTGACCCTCCAGATGTTGCTGGGCTGAAACTCCAATCATCCTCAGCCATTGACCATGCTTGATAAGGCAGATGGGAGTTGTAGCTCAGCAACATCTTGACAGCTAAATGTTTCCCACACTTGATGTATCCTTATCGCACCTCTTTGGCTTAAGCCTTCCATCTGCATCTTGGCTCATACAAGAGCTAAATACATGGTAACAGCATTTGCTTAGATTCACCCTTGGGTAATAAGTTACAGGTGGGTAGCCGTGTTGGTCTGCCATAGTCGAAACAAAATAGAAAATTCTTTCCAGTAGCACCTTAGAGACCAACTGAGTTTGTTCTTGGTATGAGCTTTCGTGTGCATGCACACTTCTTCAGATACACTGAAACAGAAGTCACCAGATCCTTAAATATAGTGAGGGAGTGGGGAGGGGTATTACTCAGAAGGGTGGTGGGAATGGGAAATCAGCTGATAGGTGTGGAAAACCTATAAAGAAATTTCAGAAATAGACTGGAAAGAGAAGTGGTTGAATTGCAACTAATCACCAAACTTAAAACCATGGAGAAACCTGGTCTGAACAAAGACATTGGATTCTTATCTCATTATACATAACAAAACTATCTTTAGCCATCTCACCCCTTGCCTTTCCCTGCAAGACTAATTGCAGCCGTTAAGAATCGTCAACAGGTTTTCCACACCTATCAGCTGGTCTCTAAGGTGCTACAGGAAAGAATTTTCTATTTTGTTTCGACCTTGGGTAATAAGTTTTTTAACTCCCCCCCCCCACTTTGATGGGCATTCAACAGGACATATATACCAAAGGAAGAGGGAGGTGAGAATCTGAAGGAGAAATAAGACAGAGAGGCTCCCTCTCTATCAGATCAATTGCCATTTAGCTCCTCCTTTCCCAGAGCTGCCTTCAACTGAGGCCAGTCCACTTGGCTTGGGAGAAGTGAGACAACGAGGCTTCCTTCCTTCCTTCCTTCCTTCCTTCCTTCCTTCCTTCCTTCCTTCCTTCCATCCTCCACCCCTTTCCCCCCACAAATTCACATTAATTAATTTTTTAATTATTATTTACAAATGTTCAACATACCTGTTTTTCCACCTTTCCAAGTCTGCCCATCATACTTGGATCTTCAGGAGGCTCCCCTTCACCTGGGCCTTTGGTTCGGTCCTTATCTGTCATTGACGGCCCTCTCCCAACAATCTGGTCAACTCTACCAGGAGCACAAACCCCACCCCAGAAAAAGCCACGAAGTTAGTAAGCTACAGTCAAGGATCTAGAACTCTGCCCTATTCTGACTCCACTGTAGGGCAAAGGAAATGTATTCCCCTCAACTGATAAGTATCACACAACTGTTTGCCTAAATAGAGGGAGACAGTTAAATATAAACTTGGACCCAAAAACATATTTCTATTTCTGCATGTGACATATATATTGGTTCAAAACACGTGGCTCCACTTCTAATCCGGCATATTATGCATAGTAAACTTGCCCTTTGTGAAGAATTTGGTGTTAAGCCTGTTAATTACCAAATAAATTAGGATGTTTAGGGGCAGTTGCTTGTGGATAGACTTTGTCTAAATGTTTAATCTGAACATTATTTCTGTTCTTCTCTGCCTAAAAAGTTCTGAAGAGTCCTGCAGCACTTATTCATGTTAAAAGGTATTGGTTTGAAAGTTCAAATGTTACAGGTTTCCAAAAAATGACACCGACATAATAAATAAATCAGTTTGCAAGATTTGAACTTTCCATTGCACCATAATTTGGTTCTAGATTTCAGGAGACTTTCGAATTTCAAAATCCCTGAATCCAGAAAGCTGATACTTGTCTCAGCTGTCCGTGAGATGTGGACAGCTGCCTATGCCCAAATTGTAATTTTTTGTTTGCTTGCTTGTTTCCATATTAATTGGGTAAAATGATTTCCTGATCTCAGAGGTGAACCTTGTTGTCTTGGATAGCAGCCATTAACTTTCTCAAACCCAAGACTTCTCTAACATCAATCTACAACATGGAGCTTATTTTTAATTGCCTCATATCCATATTTCTTCCTGCAAGAGAACAGCATGACCAACAGCTGTAGTGGCTGGGGCTGATGGAAGTTTCAGTCCAACAACCAACACAATGGAGCATACCGGTATATTTCTAATTCTTGGCATTGATCAAATGGAAACAGGCTTAACACAGTCAGTTCTGTTTCCTAATATATTTTACAATACAGCAGTTCGGAGTAAAGATTGTGTCAGCCCCACCTAATATTGTAGGACATAGACTTCATTCTACCCCAGAATATGGTCAGTTATATTAGGCAGGCATTGCTTTTTATATTTAATAAAAAGCCTACCCAGACACGTGGTTTTATTATGTACATTTGTGTTTTTTAAAATGTGTGTGTGTGTGTGTGTGTGTGTGTGTAAAACATTTATTATGTCTGCTGTTTTCACTCTGTTTTTCTGCTATTTTAAAATGAATATCTCATACTATTTTGCGTAAACTACTTAAGAGTTTTTATTATTATCATTCTCATTATGTGGTGTATATATTTTGCTGAATAAACGAACCCTGAACCATTAATTAATCCTGGCCAACTTTACCCTTGCGTAATATGCCAGAAGTGTGCAGGTGACACAGAGAAGAAAACAAGAGCAGAAAAACAAGTACAGTACGTTAGATTTGTCTGGAACCAAGTTGGTTTTCAGAAAAGGAACTAAAACAAGGCTTCTTATGCAGTTCTGCAGTGTGGGCAACAGTTCCATGCACAAAGAGATGAATGAGAGTTATGAGTTCAAATGCAGACAGGAGAAGGGGAGGGGGGGATTAAGAAGAAAAAGATAGTAAAGCACTTTGCAAAATTAAAAGGTGCTCTCTCGGTTACACATTGTCATGAAAACCAAGGAAAGGGGCAAAACACAAGGCCATTTTCAACCATACAGCCAACCAAGATGCCTTAATCTGGGAGAGAAAGGGTTAGAGTTGTATTTGTACCTGTTATAGGGTGTTTAGAATGTGAAGACTGCAAACCGTGAGTGGGGAACCTTTGTGCCCTCCCCACACTTCGCGATCCAACTTTGACAAGTCGATGGACTGCTCACCTGTCAATCATCGGACATCACAATGACACCAGGCGGCTGATAGGTAGGTGGCCCTGCCCACCTGTCAGCTGACCCACAAGGCTGAGGGGACAGAGATGCTTCACCAAGGAATGCACTCATGAAGCAGCCCCCCAGCAGGATTCAAGTTCAATCCTGCTCCCTACAGGGGTCTGCACCACCAGGGAGCACCCTGGTGAAGCAGAACCTAGCAGGACTGAACCCCACCCATCGGTCGATGTCACTCAGTGAGTGATGTCAGCTGATTGAGTGGAATATTCCCCAGGCTGGCTGAGGAAACCCAGACAGATGGGTTGGGTATAAAGAAAAACTTTATTATTTATTATTATTGGCAGGTGGGAGCCATTTGGGAAAATGGTCTCAGGGGCCCAAGTAGACCCCATGATGGGCCAACATTGGCCCATGGGCCAAATGTTCCCCACCTGTCAGGAGTCCAGGTTCCCAGCTTGATAACACAGTAAGGAGGATTTATTGCAAAAACAAACAGATAGCTCCAGACAGCTCTAACAAAGCCTCCGGCATCATTACTCAAGATGATCCTTCTGAAGACTCCTTCCGGTGTCCACAGAATATATTGAACTTTCGCACCTTACATCTCTTGTTTTGCTTCCTGTCTAGCAGCCCTCCCATTCACCGACTCTTCGGACTTAATTGGATCATCTCCATCCTCTTCCTTTTCCAAGCGACTCTCCCTGTGTCTGTTCGCTCCTGCCATCCCATCAAGGTCAGGAAGAGCTGAAGTCTGCAGCTGCCGGCTCTCCTCTGCCTAACATCTAAGCCTCTCTGTTCCTGGCTGCTTTCTGCCGCTGGCTGCAAACCTTCGCTTGGAGCTGGCTTATTCCTGACACCACCCCTGCTGTAAATAATCACAAGGGAATTCTCCAGTTCGCAAACTCACTGGGCCTCTGTGTTTTTTCAGAGCTGCGTGCCTCCCCACCCTTCCCCACGCATATGAGTTGGGTGCTCAATGCTAACACACAAAAGCTCTTCTTCTTTTTTTGAGGGAGAGGAATGACACAAGTGGAGCCTCTGTGCAATCAACCATCAAAATGAGGAGCACAGCATGGTGTAAAGGGCCAAGGCATCCTCTTCCCACCAAAAGGAGGCCCATTTAGTTGTATGGATTTAGGCACTGAAAATTCTTCATATATCCAGTGGGTGTTGCGAATTATAGAGCAACACATAAGTGAATGCTGACAAGACCAATGTAAGAGCTCGTTCCATCTTTTTTTGATGTTCACCACACAGGCGTTGTGCACATTCCCTTGTAAAAGTCAATAGTTGCTACATTTTGTGGATCAACAGGAACATATCCTTACAAAAAAGTTCTGCTGAGTGGGTCACGAGTTATGTTCTTTTGTGAAAAACCATACATCGAGTATTCTTTCTCTGATAAGGCAGGAAAACCAAATAAATGCATCTAAGAGGTTGGAAGTGTGAGGTCTAAATGGAACACCCCTATCTAATGGCATTTATTTAGATGCAAACACATTCTGAAAAGAACCATAAATCAATTATGAACTTTGACTTAGTCGCATCAAAGCCAATGTGTGATCTTGTGCCTATACACATTGTTCTTTCAGTATGTGATCAGGTATCCCCCACATCAATGAAGTGGATTGTTTTGGGTGGCGAGGTTAAGAATGCCTCTCTGTTACTCAAAGAACAGAAATGGAGAGTGACCACCTTCTCTTCTCCCCTCTGGAAACTGCACAATTGGCTCAAAGCAGGAGCTTCAAGCTCCAGTCTAAGGGATCATTCACACATTACAGTGGTACCTTGGTTCTCAAACGCCTCGGTACTCAAACAACTTGGAACCCAAACACTACAAACCCGGAAGTAAGTGTTCTGGTTTGCGAACTTTTTTCAGAAGCCGAACATGCTCTGTTTTGAGTGCCACACTTCCGTTTTGAGTGTTACGCTGAGGTCTATCTGTTTTTGCTATTTATTTTGCTGTTTTGTTTTTGTGACTGTGTGGAACTCAGTTCAGCTACTGATTAATTGATTGATTGATTGATTGATTGTGTGAACGCAGTACATCATTTATTGCTTTCATTTTATGGATCAATGGTCTTGTTAGATAGGAAAAATCATGTTAAATTGCTGTTTTAGGGGTTGTTTTTAAAAGTCTGAAATGAATTAATCCATTTTGCATTACTTTCTATGGGAAAGCGCGCCTTGGTTCTGGAACGCTTTGGTTTTGGAACGGACTTCCGGAACGGATTAAGTTTGAGAACCAAGGTACCATTGTATAATACTCTTCTACATGAAAAAGTCTCATGAGCACACCTAAAAACAGAATGTGTGAATGCAATTACATATATTTCATGTTGGTGAGGTCCAGTGCCGAGGGCCTTCTGGTGGTTCCCTCACTACGAGAAGTCAAGTTACAGGGAACCAGGCAGAGGGCCTTCTCGGTAGTGGCACCCACCCTGTGGAACACCCTCCCACCAGATGTCAAAGAGGAAACCAACTACCAGACTTTTAGGAGACATCTGAAAGCAGCCCTGTTTAGGGAAGCTTTTAATGTTTAATAGATTATTGTATTTTAACATTCTGTTGGAAGCCGCCCAGAGAGGCTGGGGAAACCCAGCCAGATGGGCAGGGTATAAATAATATATTATTATTATTATTACTATTATTATTATTATAATATTTGCAAACATGTAAAGACAAGGACACTCATCAGTGAGCCAGGATTAATGGCAGCTCCCTGCTGAACTGCACTTGATAGAATACAGCATTTGTCACTGTGTCTTAATGGTGAAATGTCCCTAAGGACTTGCTCCCAAATGTGACCTCAAAGTGAATGGAAGGAGACGCCACCTGCACAACAGGAGTTATAAACTGCTGCTCTGTCCCAGCTCCTGCCAACATAGCAGTTCGAAAGCACACCAGTGCAAGTAGATAAATAGGTACCGCTGCGTCGGGAAGGTAAACGGCATTTCCGTGCGCTCTGGCTTCCATCAAGGTATTCCGTTGCGCCAGAAATAATCGCCACACCCCATAGTCACCTTTGACTGGACTTAACCGTCCAGGGGTCATTTACCTTTTTTTTACCTTTATAAACTCTACCAATACTCTATGGATGTTATAATTCCTACTTGTGTATATGAGGTGAGAAGAACTCTTCTAGATCAGACTAATGGCCCATCTCACCAAGAATTCTGTCCTCCAAAGTGGCCAACCACGTGGTTTTGGGATGATCACAAGCAAAGCAGCCCCCTTTCCCAATGATGCTCCCAGCAGCTGGTACCCAGAGGTATATTGCTTTTGAACCTGAAGTCTGAGTGACGTCCCCCTTCTGAGAAGGGGTGAAAAGACCAGTAGTTTCAGTCCTAAGCATATCAGCACCTTCAGTTGATGCTAAATCTGAGGTCTGTCAATTAAAGTTTAAGTTGATTTCCGCACACCTTAGCTGCACCTATCCAAATAGAGATATAGATTGATAGATCGATCATTATGCATTACTTCTAAAGAGCCGCTTGCTACTCAGAGACAATACGCAGAAAGTTATCTCATTGCACCCTGCTCCATTTTCACTGCTGACTTGGGATGGAAAACGAGTTCACTCCACGTTAATTGCTTGTAACAGTGACTTCCCTTCTTTGAAACGATGCGGAAAGAAATAATACATATGTATGTATAAATTCTCAGCTCAGCCAGGGTGCAGATTTCTCTCATGCTTCGTTATGCTCCATGCTTATGGAAACATGCAAATAGGCGTGTTCATAGGTTCATCCTCTGGCCAAAAGCAGATAGAGCAAAGGTCAAGGCTACTCAAATGAGGCACAAAAAGAGAAGGAGAGAGGGAGAGAGAGAGAGAGAGAGAGAGAGAGAGGGAGAGAGAGATGAATTTGTAGAACGAAGGTATATTTTTAAAAATTGCCTTCTGAGCACAATCCAGGCACTGGAGCCAACCCTTTTCATCCATGTCACACGACTAGCTACTTACCCTCAGACTGGTTTGAAATATTCGTTAGGTTATCCCTGGCAACATGATTGTTTGTAATGGGGCAAATCCCCATGTTGCATGAAAAACCACCAGTCCAGACACACCTTAATAACTAAACTACATGTTCAGAAATACCATGCATGTGGGGATGCCCTCCTGGGACTGTTCCTTTTTCAGAATGGGGGAGGTTGTGCTGATGGCCCCTCACCAAAACAATAATTTAAAAAATATCCCAGCATGGGGAATGCTTGGCTTGCACAGTATGAAGAGGGATGCACTGGAACTATTCTTCATGGTCTCTGTTTATTTTTTACCTTTTAGCAGACTTATTCCATACAACCACCGTTTGATCCTCACAACAAATGGATGGACAAATTGAGGGAGAGTGACTGGCTCAGTGTTGCCCAGTGAGCTAGGTGGGGATTTGAACTCAGGTCTCCTCAATCCTAGTCCAATACTCTGCTAGCAAACAAATAAATAAGCACCAAATTATGCGATTCTCTTGTAAAGCCTGAGGTTGTACTGAGCAAGGGGGACTGTGCCATGTGACTTTTCTGAAAGTGAAGTTCAGCTCTCCGGTTCTCTTAATCCCTCCTGGTCCAAAGGGAATACCAGCAGCACACCTTTCTGAATTTTAGTGACAATAAATGAGATTAGGAAATGTGGTTCTCTATTCTGAAACCTAGAATTAGGATGCACTGTCGAAATAAATTTGACCTGTTTTGTGATCCATAGTAGGCATATATATACTTGCCACTTTCCTTCTTCGCATTTTTAAAAATGATGGTTTAGTCCACACATACCTTTCTAGTTCTAAGTAAAAAATGTCTCTGTCTTCAAACAACAACCAATAGATTATTGAGGAATGCCTTTATTACAATAGGACCCACATTCCAATCCTCCAAATGACTTATTTAGGGTCACATGACAGCTGATCTTTGGTTTTGCTACTTAGAATGGGAGGTCCCATCACTTGGGTATCCAAATCTGATTTTCAGACCACCCTCCCATTTCAAAAAGCACTTGGAATGCGGTGCTTGTTTTGAGAAACACAAATCCAGGCTCTCTTGGTCAAATGTAACATAATTCCTTGGATGCTGGACAATGGCAGCAAGCCAGGGAGGTAAATAAAGGGAGTGTGTCCAACTGGGTGTGAATGAATACCTTGTAATCCATTTTCTTTTCAACAGAGGACACAAATGACCCTTGGAAGCCATGGCTTGGCTACCAACAATTTACAAAGTGACATGGAATGCAATCACTTCTCCAAAAACCTAGCACAGTTAAGCTAACCGTAGTCACTCGGGACTTTGGATTTGCTATTTTAAACTAATCAGCTAACCAAGTGACAAACAGATTGGCTAGTGAAATACAAGCATCAAGGATCTCTTAAGGCCCAGTATACACAAACAGTGGCAAGAGGCCGACCACACCACGGATCACTCACATGCCCTAACTCACTGTATGGGCCCAGTGGGTTTCATACTGCAGCACCACAAACATATTTTGTTGTTGGCATGCCATGCTAAACAACTGGCTGGAAACTTGTGTTCGTGTATATTGGGACCTGCTCAGCCAACGAAACTATCCTGTTTCACAATGGATTTCTCTCATTGAGCTCAGATGCCAAGTTAACATATAATCTCGGGTAACTGGTACCCGTTAGCAAATGTCATGGGATGTGAATTCAGTTGGTGTGAGCAAGCTGGTGGGGGGGGGGCTGGATTTTATAGCTCTTCAAAAATCCCATAGTACTATCTACAGTTTAGGAATGCTGAGGTACTTAAGCTGGTTTGCTACTGATGGGGTCGGCGATCTGGCTCCTCTGGTGTTGTGATATTGTATCCCTATCCGTTTTAGATCTCTCTGGTACGGAGCCAAGCTAAAGCCATGGCTGTGAGATGCAACATGTTCCTTGGTATTAGAAGTCCATTCTACCATAACTCGGAGCAGGGATTTTAGTGTGGCCGTTCTATGAAGCAGCATTCAGAGACGTTTTTGTTCCAAGCTGAACAGGTATCCACAATGGGTGTCTACTCTGTATTTCAAATTCACCTGCTGCTGTTTTGTGTGTTATTCTCAACTGTTTTTAGCACATTCTGCGCATCACCTTGAGACGTGAATGGAAGGCGATTGATCGATTAACTAATTCATAATTAAACAGCAGTCTACATTGATGTAATTACAGTTGCAGGTAGATAGCTGTGTTGGTCTGCCATAGTCAAAACAGAATAAAAATTCCTTCCAGTAAAATCATAGAATCATAGAATCATAGAGTTGGAAGAGACCACAATGGCCATCCAGTCCAACCCCCTGCCAAGCAGGAAACAGCATCAAAGCATTCCTGACAGATGGCTGTCAAGCCTCTGCTTAAAGACCTCCAAAGAAGGAGACTCCACCACACTCCTTGGCAGCAAATTCCACTCACATTGGTGTGAGCTTTCGTGTATCTGAAGAAGTGTGCATGCACACGAAAGCTCATACCAAGAACAAACTTAGTTGGTCTCTAAGGTGCTACTGGAAGGAATTTTTTATTATTTTGTTTTGATGTAATTACAGTTTACAAGTTCTTGGTTGCATTAGATATAATTACTGTGTTTAAGGATCTTTAAGCTACAGTTAAATGTTATTAACTAGAAATAAGTGAGAATAAACCAGGGGGTAATTGTAGCCTCTCTCTAGTATGATGCATTTCAGATTTTATATACCTATATACTTGAGTATAAGCCTAGTTTTTCAGCACATTTTTTGTGCTGAAAAAGCTGCCCTCGGCTTATACTTGAGTGAGGCGGGCGGTGGGGGCGGCGAGAAAGAAGCCCTTTCTCTCCGCTTGTGCTGCCACCCGCTCTCCCCAGTCAACCATTCCTTAAGAAGCATACAAGAACAGCGGTTCTTTACTCTCCCCAGGCAGCTTGTTCCATTCCTGAACTGCTCGCATAAATGCAAACTTGCCAAAGGAGGAAGAGGAAGGAGCAGCCCAAAGGGCTGCTTTCGGGCTGCTCGTTCCTCCTCCTCCTCCACAGCGGCAAAGGTGAACCGGCTTATACTCGAGTCAATAAGCTTTCCCAGGTTTTTGTGGGAAAATTAGGTGCCTCGGTTTATATTCGGGTCGGCTTATATTCGGGTATATACGGTATATATTCAGGGAACCTTTTCCATATTGACTTGACTGCCCACATACCCTTGTGTGTCTGCCATAAGAATGCTGTGTTATGTTGCATGGAGAATATTCAGTTCTTGCAAGATGCTGGCCAGCATCATTAGAACCACTGTTATTACTCCATGTGCAATGGGACCCCATTCAACGCTCCCCTGCAATTCCAGATGAATGGATGCTGTGAGCAAGCTCTCTTTCAGGGAAGCTTCTCTGCCATTAGTAACCTTTTCAGTGGAAAACCTCAGATAAGCTTTCAGAGCTTATTGGGAAAGCAACGTTCTACCATATTGTGCAGGAAGAATGTTGCAAACCAAAGAAACAATGTGATGGCTGGGGAAACCCAGCCAGGTGGGTGGGGTATAAATAAAAAATTATTTTTATTATTAGCATTAGCATTAGCATTAACCACAGGGCAATGTGCAACGTGGTTTCTCATCTATTGTAGAAGACACTTTGGGGCACATGGGAATTATTGAGTTTTCCCCTGTTCACAGAAGAGAATGGGTCCAATATCGACACCTTGGAGATCCTGGATCTGAGCCTGCAGTGCACATAAGCCTTGAGCCACTAGTTAAAACCCTTCCAAAAGTATTTTGGCATCTCTGCAAACCTATCTGGGCAATTTCTCTCCATTAGAAGGAAATGGCTCTCCTTGTTCTAAAGGAGACTGAAATTCCTGCAACACAAATGCCATGACTTTTACCATTCTAAGCCTAAAAGCTGAGAGAGCCTCGAATGGTTCCATCAAAGGAAAATGATGGAAAATGATGATGATCGGAGAAGTGTCCTTTGGCCATTTCCAGGTTTGCACTGCTGTGAAGGCCCACCTTGGGTGTCTCTAAAAGTAAAAGTAAATTAAGCACATCCAGGAGAGCAAGCCATTCGGTGCAATATGCGTCAGCAGCACGTGACAAATGCCGTCATTTAACGTGGCATGAAAAGGGGTTGACAAGAAGCAAATGAAAGAATCAGGAAAAAGAGGCATTTTGGCAAGTCCTAACCTAGGCGAGTATTGGGGTGATCCTTTGGTTGAATACTTCTTATGCCGGGGAGTTGAAGGGGGCGGGGGACCGACAATCATATCTATCCTGGCGAAAATAAATGAGAAGAAAAAAAGACACCAGCAAAACGCATAATGAAGCAACATGTCGGAGGAAAACTTGGTTGGAAAAGTTGCAGAGACAGGAAGAACAACTTAAAAGGAAATCAAAGGGAAAGAGAAGAAAGTTGAAAAAATTATAATCTGCTCAGAACAGAAGGCAGTAATCATACAACTTGATCATTTGGGAGCACACCGAATTCCGACAATTAATTGAAAGACTTGCAGAATTTCCAGCAACAATGGAATAGCCCTTCTTGTGTCGGAAAGGGAAGCTGCTCCGCAATGGAAAGGCAACACATGCTACACAAGCTCGGAACGATTATGACAATATTCCATTGGAAATGTAGACTTCTCACCTGTCACATTACATGGAACACATTCTCAGCTGGTTTGAGAAAACAAGCTTTGAAGGAGGCAAACACACACCCACGGATGGGATGGGGCGAGAGACGGAAACAAGGCGTAGGGGGAAATAATAATGTTACAACTTATGGCACACACCTCACAAGAGCAGCAACAAGTATCATGAATGGTGAAGGAGGAAGTTGATAGGAGCAACCCTCCCACCCCACCCCACCCCACCCAAAAAAAAAACACCCGCCAAAAATATCGGGACAGTGACCTTTGACAGCTGAAATGTTCATTTGAAGACAATTCTAAGCATCTCAAGTTCAAATGACACTTTACATGGAGTACAGAATCGGCTAGGGGCAAGTTGAGAACCTGAGCAGAAGAAGCACAGAAAGAAGGTGCTGGGCCCTCCTCTTTCCAGGAATTTTTCAGCTCAAAATTGTCATCCATACACTGCTTTTATTTAAAATAAAAAATAAAAAATTATTTGTTAACATTTTGAAAAAATGAACAATTAGGGTTTGTTGTTTTTATGTTTTTTTATTTAAAAAAACACCCATGGGGGGGAGATAAAGGGCCCCCAGTTCTATTCCCTTGAGGGTAAAAAAGCAGGGCAGGGCAGGTGACGTTAAGCTTAAAAAGAAAAAAAGAAATGAAGAAGGGTGAAGTATTTCCTCCGGTCAGGATGGCAACCCGCCTGGGTTCATGTTGGTTTCAAAGCGAAACAAAAACACAAGCCAACCTGTAAAGTGCCGTTTGACACTCTGCTAAACTTTAACCTCAGCTATATCGAGATAACCGTCTTTCCAGGGGACAACTTACCACAATGTGAATATCATCCTACCAAGAGGGGAGGGGAATTTTGCCCCCTCTCCTGCTTCCCCCATATTTCAGAAACGTGGTAAATGCCCTCCCTGTTAACTGGGACGAAACAAACAACTGGCCTCCCAGCTTGTTTACCTGGTAAACCATGGCAGTTCACATGGTATGCTGGGTTTGGGTAAACTCTGGCCCTCTAGCTTTTGTTGGACTCCAGCTCCCATCAGCCCCAGCCATCGTGGCCAAGAGTCAGGGATGATAAGAGCTGTAGTTCAGGAACACAGTTGTATTTGCACAACGAATGATGCATTTCTCTAGTCCTTTTGGGTTCGGTTTTGGAGTCAGATGAATTGCCGCAGCCAGCAAGGCCAGCAGCAAGAAGTGTGAGGACCGTGTCCAGAAAGTGGTGTTGGGGGATGAGTGTTCAGACCCCTGGGCTCTCACTTGTGGGGTGCCTCAGGGTTCCGTCCTCTCCCCCATGCTTTTTAATATCTATATGAAGCCGCTGGGAAAGATCATCAGGGAGTTTGGGCTGGGTGTTCATCAGTATGCGGATGGCACCCAGCTCTACTTCTCTTTTAAAGAGAGGCAGCTGGAGGGTGGATGGCGGCTAACAGATTGAGATTGAATCCTGACAAGACAGAAGTAATGTTTTTTGGGGGGCAGGGGGCGGGCGGGTGTGGGGGACCCTCTGGTCCTGAATGGGATAACTGTGCCCTGAAGGACCAGGTGCGCAGCCTGGGAGTCATTTTGGACTCATAGCTGTCCATGGAGGTGCAGGTTAATTCTGTGTCCAGGGCGGCTGTCTACCAGCTCCATCTGGTACACAGGCTGAGACCCAACCTGCCTGCAGATTGTCTCGCCAGAGTGGTGCATGCTTTAGTTATCTCCCGCTTGGACTACTGCAATGCGCTCTACGTGGGGCTACCTTTGAAGGTGACCCGGAAACTACAACAATCCAAAATGCGGCAGCTAGACTAGTGACTGGGAGTGGCCTCGGAGACCACATAACACCAGTCCTGAGAGATCTACATTGGCTCCCAGTACGTTTCTGAGCACAATTCAAAGTGTTGGTGCTGACCTTTAAAGCCCTAAACGGCCTCAGTCCTGTATACCTGAAGGAGCATCTCCACCCCATCGTTCAGCCTGGACACTGAGATCCAGCACCGAGGGCCTTCTGGCGGTTCCCTCACTGCAAGAAGCAAAGCTACAGGGAACCAAGCAGAGGGCCTTCTCGGTAGCGGCGCCCGCCCTGTGGAACGCCCTCCCATCAGAGGTCGAAGAGATAAACGACTACTTGACATTTAGAAAATACCTGAAGGCAGCCCTGTTTAGGGAAGTTTTTAATCTGTGACATTTTAATGTATTGTAATATTTGTTGGAAGCCGCCCAGAGTGGCTGGGGAAACCCAGCCAGATGGGCGAGGTAAAATTAGTATGATGTTGTTGTTGTTGTTGTTGTTGTTGTTGTTGTTGTTGTTGTTGTTGTTATAGAGTCCTCTTTGGAGCCATCAGTCTTCACGGACTGCTCTCCTATGGCCCTAAGACACATCTGTAAGGGGTTCTTAGATCCATACTAGTAATGGAAGGCTGAAACAGTTTATCCATGCACTGATGCAACCAAGAGAGTGAACCTTTCACATTAGCAGAATCCTAATTTGTCGGGTGGAGCATCTACTGAGCTTCGGTGTCCACAGAAATAGTCCTAACACATATCAGTTCAGCAAAGGAACAGTTCTGATCTGTTTGCAATAACCTTGCGAATGTCTGAAGGTTAAGTTAAAACCTTTCCAAGAACAGCTTATTAGACTACTGGGAGACAATCTTGGTCTGCAAATAGGGAAAAGGATAAAGGTATGACTACACTCAGATATGCAAGATATAAAAAAGAAGACCAGTAGAGTTATAAAGTCCCATGCTGCTGAGGACAGGTGAATCCCTATGTTGTTCCATCTCAAAGTTAACAGTGTGCTTTGAATCAGAAGCCATATACTTATATATATTTCTAAAATCCTCAATTTTCATTGGCTTTTCTTTGCTTCACTAGCCTGAAATAAAATGTCCTTTCTGCAAAAATAATTTTTCAGTTGGATAGCATAAATACATTCCAAAATTCTCTTTCTCCAGTCCCTTTGCCACACGCAGGACTTAAGGACATTTTCAGATTCCTTAAATTTCAATCAGGACTTCCCAATGAAAATAATATTTACATTACTCTTGGGAACCTGAATGCAGACCAGATTATGCAGTCCCCACCCATCCCGGCATGGCTGCCATTCTGAAAATACTTGAGCATATAGGGATAGATCTGGGTAGGGACACTCACTGCTTGTCACACACACTGAGACTCCAAAGAGCTAATCTGAGCCTCATGCTTTATACAGTGGTACCTTGGTTCTCGAACTTAATCCGTTCCAGGAGTGCATTTGACTTCCGAAACTGTTCGAAAACCAAGGCACAGCTTCCGATTGACTGCAGGAGCCCCTGCACTCAAGCGGAAGCCACGTCGGACATTCGGCTTCCGAAAATCATTTGCAAACCGGAACACTTCTGGGTTTGCAGCATTCGGGAGCCGATTTGTTCGGCAACTAAGCCGTTCGGGAACCAAGGTTTGACTGTACTACAAATCCAGTCCCTGCAACCCAGATATAAGCAGTCCTTACTCACAAAAAAAACAACCCTGCGGCTTTTTTTTCCTGGAGGAAAAGAAAGAAAACGTTAGGTGGGCGACGGTCAAAAAGGTCACCCTTCCACCATGAGAACACTTGCCCAATGGAGAGTAGGAGGCAGGAGGTTGAAAGAGGGGAGCGCTCTTGCCTGGACTGGAGGTTTTTGATCCTGGAAAGCATATCCAAATGTCCCGCTGAGTACTGCTCAATGACGTCCATGACATCGTAGGGCCGCAGGCTCTCCTTGAACTTCCGCTTGGAAACCAGAAATCTCATGACACTGAAAAGAAGAGAGTGACAACGGGAGGCCTGCAGCCATGTGGGTGTCCCACTCGTTACCTTCCCCCTGTCTCCTTCCCCAGCTCCGCCCCCAACAATGCATTAGTTTCCGCCCCACGCGAATCTATACCCGTCCCACTCTCTATGCTTGTCAGACTTGGAGAACTCTCCCATCTCAGTAGCAGCTCCCCTAGCGTGAAAGAAGATGCTGGAATTTAAAGAAGCTGCATGCATGCTGCAAAGACCAAGGGGCAGCCTTGGCTCCCTTGCATTGTATGTACACAGTGTGCAGGGAATCAAAGAATTGTAGAGCTGGAAGGGACCCAGGGGTCATCTAGTCCAACCCCCTGCAATGCAGGAATCACAACTAAAACATCCGGGACAGAGGGCCATCCAACCTCTGCTTGAAAACTGCCAATGAAGGAGTCTCTCATGAAAAAGCTGTACAGGCACTATTTCTATAAACTTTGAAGAGGTCAGCATTTATTGTGGTTGGGGCTTCTTGGGTATGAATCAAGGGCACTGATTTAGCTCAGTTGGCAGAACATGAGACCCTTAATCTCAGGGCTGTGGGTTCGAGTCCCACATTGGGTGTAAGATGCCTGCATTGCAAGGCGGTTGGACTAGGTGATCCTTGCGGCATATTCCAGCTCTATGATTCTGTGGTCTAAGGAACCCCCTCATGGCAAATAATAATAATAATAAAGCGCTTGTGGGGTACTTTGAAGTGCACATGGTTGCTTCGTAATATTGCAAGGGGGTTGGACTAGATGACCCTGCGAATCCCTTCCAACTCTACAGTCCTATGATTCTATAACTTGGGATTCTGGTATTCAAGAGGGGGGCAGGTCAATATGTTGTCATGGCTGGAATCAAGGGGGGACTACATTCCTTAGCATTAAGCCCAAACCATCAGGAGGACCTTGATCTACAGATATCTGTTTAACTGCCGAGTGTCATCTCCCCGTTTTACTCCTCCCCGTGCCAAACTGAAGTCTTCTCTCACCAGAAGTGGCTCATCGGGTGGGCCACTTCCTGGCAGGTGGGTTACAGGGAGGAAGTGCGGGGTGGGGCGGTTGGCATGGTGCAAGCACACCGGCGGAGCCTTCTGGCTTCTCTGCCAGCACATCTGCACCACGTCGACCTCCCTAAACGCCTCTCCCACCCAGTAAGCAACAGGGACCCAACAGCCAGGAAGCGAGCATGGCAGGTCCAACTCACCTGGCCAGCTGCTTCTTCCTCCAGCCGTATTTTATGTGCGATGGAGAGCCAAGCAGAATCCCGCTATAGCAATTGAGTCCCTGGCATTGTTCAGCACTGTTTGGACTTCTTATGGTCGCACTTCTGCCCACAGCCGCACCGCCCCCTTGTTTGCATGCACACATCGCTCCTCTCCTTCCCTTACCACACTGCCCTGATGCTGACTTTAAGCCCCGGTGTCAGATCCTCGGTCACAAATTCGCAGTTGCAGCTTTTGTTGTCGGCATCAGGCATGTCTTCTCCAGGGAGGCAGGCATCTAGATCGGGGAAGGATGAATGCATCATAAGCTACTGCTGCAGAGAGTGACGGATTCCTGGCAAAATGTGCAGGGAATATAGAATCATAGAATCATAGAGTTGGAAGAGACCACAAGGGCCATCCAGTCCAACCCCCTGCCAAGCAGGAAACACCATCAAAGCATTCCCGACAGATGGCTGTCAAGCCTCCACTGAAAGACCTCCAAAGAAGGAGACTCCACCACACTCCTTGGCAGAAAATTCCACTGTCAAACAGCTCTTACTGTCAGGAAGTTCTTCCTAAGGTTTAGGTGGAATCTTCTTTCTTGTAGTTTGAATCCATTGCTCCGTGTCCACTTCTCTGGAGCAGCAGAAAATCAACCTTTCTCCCTCCTCTATATGACATCCTTTTATATATTTGAACATGGCTATCATATCACCCCTTAACCTTCTCTTCTCCAGGCTAAACATGCCCAGCTCCCTAAGCCGTTCCTCATAAGGCATCATTTCCAGGCCTTTGACCATTTTGGTTGCCCTCCTCTGGACACGTTCCAGCTAGTGTGATTGCAGCTTATGACAACCTTTTCCCTTTCTCTTTAAGCTTGGTTTGGATAGCAGCTTTGGTTAACTGAAATGTACGCTCCCCATCAGTGGCTCCAAAAATCTGCAGGCTGGCTTACAACATTAAAAAAATAAAAATACATCCCTTCCAATTGAACCACATTTTAAAACAAGCGTTGCCTCAAGGATAATTGGTTAGGGGCTGCATGCTGGCAGTAATCAGTACCCACTGCCTTGCAGGATATCTTCAGGAGAAGAAAGGGTTAGGAGTAAACCCTACACAAATCTGGAGAGGAGTTCCTAAAACGGTTGGATGGGGCCTTCTACTCCTCCTTCCAGCAACTCCTGCAGCTAAGCTGGTGCCAAACATCCTGCTCTGCTTTCCTTTGAACCACATTATTTAGGCCGAGAGTGTTAGTGATTTCATTCTCTCATTGCTGTTGGTTCTCGTGATCCACTGTTTACATTCCATGCTGATAGGAGTGTGAGAACGGAACTCAGACACTGTACTTCCATTCTGTGTGCTTTTGTACTTTCTCTCCTCGTTCTCTGATTTCAGACAGAGAGGACGTGTGTGAAGCCGCTACTCACACTCAGCCATGTTTGTTGTTTTGATCTGCTGTAAATAAAGAAGCTTTCGCCATGCCAAATACCTACAGCCTCGCTTCTTGCTGATACTCTGATCATGGTAAAAGCGTGCCCACACCTCCACTGGATGTGGGTCGCTGGACACCTGCATATGAGGAAGGTGTGTACGCATAGAGAGAGGGGTCTTGTCGTCTGGGCAGCCCAGGACCTACACACACACTGCCCACAGAGATGTCACCAGTCACTGCCTCTCAGCCTAACCTTCCTCACAGCAGGCATGCCAACTCCTAGGGGCAGGTCTCCGGGTGCCTCAAAATCTGCTGGCACAGGGCCAGGCCCCCTCAATGTTGAGGGGGCAGAGAGGAGGCAGATCACCAAGCCAAGCATGGCATAGTCCAGGGGCTGGCTCCTCCTGAGCACGAGAGAGGAAGTCGTGCCGTGCTGGGCTCCACGCTCAGCCTCCTCCCAACAATGTGATGTTGCACACATTATGTCACATGCTGACACCACATATCAGGCGGGGGAGCAATCTTGGGCACAAGATGGCACCTCTGCCGCACAGGGTTGTGGGGATTAAATGAAGCGGGAGAGAACCACGGACACTGCCTTGAGCTCCTGGGTGGGGGCCGGCAGGGTAGAAGCAGAGGAGGACTCTCCGAGGAGGACTGCCTGCTGAGAGCCTGAAGGGCCCTGCCCTTGCCTCTCTCCACCTGGCCTAGGATGGGGCTTGACAGGCTTCACAAGGACTGCAGCTGCTTTTAAATTGTTTTTAATTTTTATCTGTGTTGTTTTAAATGAGACCATCTTGCCTGCCAGCCCTGGAAGACCTGCACCCTGCCTTGCCGGCCTTTTCCCATCTGGCCCGGGAGAGCAGAGTGCGGACTGACTCCAGCTACAAAAGCTGAGGCTGTTGAACGGATTCTTGCGGCGGAGTATTGTTTACCGGGGGGGTTGAGAGAGCTTGTTGCTGTTACTGATATTATTGCTGTCTCTTTAGTGTTAGATCTTGACGTGGAAATTGTTTCCATTTGGTTGTGAACTTTTTGATGTTTTTTATTGATTGCTTGTGACTTTTGTTATGTTTGTAATTTTGTAAACCTTGTCATGTTGTACACCACTTTGAGCAGGGTTTCAACTATGGAAAAGCGGCATACAAATAAAATGATGATTATGGTGGTGGTGGTGATGATGATGATGATGATGATGATGAGGCGTGGGTTATAAATGCAACGAGTGAACTCATAATATATCACCACCACCCTGAGCTGCCTCACCTTCTGAATTTTGACGGGATGTGGCTCCCTTCATGCGGAAAGCTTGCCGGGCTCGGCTCCTGTCTCCGAAGCTCCAGCTCTTGGGCACTTTGCTGGGACTGTCTTCGATGCTCTGGTCCGCACTGGGCGACCTCCGTATCCCCTGGCCCTGAGGAGAACCTTTACCTTTTGTGGCCGCACCTCGAGGGCTGGAGAAGACACGATCTTTCAAGCTGACCTTTTGACTGCGCAACAGAGACAAACCAAGACAAGAGACCAAAAAAAGAAAAAAGGGGAGGGGGGGAGACAAGCAAGGGGAAGTCACTCCAAAAACACCACGGCGGCTCCCCTTCAGCCATTCAAAATCGATTATCTTTCAAAGCAGCGGCGGCTGAAGCGGCGGCAGTGAGATGTGGCTTTTAAGACACTAGACTGGTCCGGGGGGGAAAGGCATTTCCGGGGAATGTTTCCATGGCGATGGATGGAGATGAGGTGGGGGTCGTTAATCGAGGAGCGCCGATGAGGAATGGACACGTAAACAGAAAGTGGTCTTGGGATGTGAGGGTCTGTCGAGGGCAAATGGAAAGGCGAGGGGCACAAAGCGGTGGGGTACGGTAGCTGTTGTAGACAGGGGGACGTGAGTAAGGGTCAACTATTCAAAATCTGGACCTTGATCCCTGTCTGAGGGGGATAGCGAAGAAAGACTCTCCCAAGATATACCTGACAGAAACCATTTCTGCCAATAGAGTCTAGAGAGCCTGGATCAATCAACCAGGATAACACAATGTGGATGCAAGACTCGAAACCTTCCTGATTCTCTCACTTGCTTTGTGAAGTGGGAGAAGAAGACCTTAGAAAGTGGGTAACTGGCCTCATTGCCCACCATGCAAAGTTCTGTGACACGGCCAAGAAGGAGGCAGCCATCTTGTACAGCATTTTACGCATGCCTTCTGTCAGATGGCTTTGCCCTACCTAGTTCAAAGGTATCTGAGGGCATTTTGTAAGCTTGAAAAAGCGATCAGCTTGATCTTTTAGGACCGTTATTGTATTTGTTAGATTTATAGACTGCCTTTCATCATAAGATCTCAGGGCGGAATAAAATACAAGATGAAAACATGAAAATAAGTGAGGCAAAACGCAAAAATGGTTTTACGTTATTTCATATTTTCTTACAAAGGAATAATAACAAGTAATAATTAAAAAAAAACTTTTATTTATATCCCGCCCTCCCCGGCCGAAGTCGTGCTCAGGGTGGCTAACATCAGATACATACCATTGGTATAAAATCAAACAATAATTAAATTAACTCCTAAAAACATCTCAAAATCAAATCAAAGTCTAATTCGATGGCTTTCCACAGGGTTAGGGTTGGGAACAGTAAGTGCTCCACTGAACTGAAATTTCAGCCTTCACGACATAGGAAAACAGCCAAGTAAACAGCTATTTTGGTGGAGGAGGGTCAAGATATTAACCGATATGCATGAAATTTCATATATAGCTATATAATCCCTAGTACAGTAAGATAAGACCTTCGGAGCAGGCATTTTCAAAAATAAAAAATAAATAAAAAATTAAAAAAATATATCAATTCCCCCCCCCCAAAATCTTCCTTGATAATTTGTCACTCCCTCCATTATGGAACCCGGGGCGGCCCACCCCCCCTTGCTGCGCCCCTGCACAGGACCTCTCCATCAGCTCAGGTGATTGACCAGCAACTCCTCCTGTCCTTGAATTCTCCATTCCAGCTGATCGCTACAAGAACCCTATATAGCAAAGACCTAATCCCAGAGTTTTCTTTGTTCCTCCACCCTCCTCCTCCCCATTTCTTTTTGTGTTGCCTGAAGGCAGGGGCGGTCTTTTTAATGATATCTGCAAGCTGCTCTGTGAGCCTTCCCCCCCCTTTCAAAAGTGGGGTAATAAATAAATGAATGAATACATTAACATTTTTAATAAACGCTTTTAAAAAATAAATGTGACCCAGGTCTTTCCCGAAGCGACTCTTATAGAGGCTTTTATTTCTGCAGCTGCCTGCCTTTACCTTCAGGAATTGTTTAGTAACCTCTCACTGTACTTGGTTATGCTTTTAAAATAAAATCTTACATTAATTATGGGGGACTGCTAATGCACTGAAATGCAGTCCCTGAAAGCCCATTACTCATAATGAAAAGGAACTTTCTCCCCAAACCTCATGGAGTAATGGAAAACAAACAAGTCTCTAAGGACAGAGACAGAACCCCTGCTATGTTAAGGTTTTCCTTCAGCCAGGCTCCATCTATACAAAGTCTTGGAATGATAGAATTGGGAGGGGCCACAAGGGTCATCTAGTCCAACCCCTTGCATTGCAGAAATATTTTACCCAATGTGTGGCTCAAGCCCAGCATGGGTGTAGCCTGGGAGGCAGGGAGCGGCTGCGCCCCCCCCCCCCCCGAAAAAAAATCAAGTCAATAAACAAAAATATCTAAAAGCAGAAATAATTGGAATATTTGAAATGCTCGCTGACGTCACTTGGGTGATGTTGTGTCTCATTCTAGCGATGCAACTGGCAATCTGGCTGAGTGATAGGCAGTGCCAGATTTATGTATAAGCTAAACAAGCTATATCTTAGGGCCCCACTCTCTTGGGGGGGCCCCCAAAAAATAAAGAAAAAAAACCTGGACGTGCATTTCCAAAATATAAGATAAAAAAACAAATAAAATAAAAACTACATACAGCAACAATCACCTGAATCGCTGCATCACATTCTCCTTAGCTGTCCTCATTATTGCTCGCTCAGGAGTAAGTTACTTGCTCCATTTCTACTGGGATGCACGGGTGATGCAAAAGAAAGCAAACTGAGATTTCTATTGAACGACGAAGATCCATCTAGATCACGAACTGTTGCCAAATACCTGAACAGAGTCTTAGCTCTAAAGAAGGAAAATGGCTCTGTTATGGTCAGGAGACCCCGCTAATCTAGGAGCCAAAATGCGAAAATAGATAGTCGGACAGTCTGTGCTTTTATTTAGTAACGAGCAGAGGGTTCAGCCTCTGTCGAAGGTTTTCAATCTTATATGTGTTTTGGAATTGTGTTTTTATGTGTTGGGCCAATGGCCGTAAATAAAACTTACTTACATACAGCAACAGTGTTTTGTGTTGTGTGTAGGCTCCTATGATGTAAGTAATGGACCTCCCCTGCTAGCCTGCTCTCTAAAATATCACTGGTTTGCTCATTTCTGTATACATTCTGCTTGTGCTCATTTCTGTATACAATCTGCTTGTGCAAATTGTGCCTACATTCTGCTTGTGCAAATGGCTTTAGATACCTATTAGGTCCATAAATTACCATATAGCATATATTTTTTAAAAAAGCATCAATTTGTTGTTGACAAAGGACAGTTGGACATATAAAGGGCCCCATTATCTTCAGTAGCTTAGGGCCTCATCAAACCTAAATCCGGCCCTGCATAACTCTATACCCTCAAACATTTCTCCAATGAAAATAGAGATGTCCTAAGGAAAAGTGGGACATTCTGGGATCAAATCAGAAACCGGGGTGGCTTCTGTAAATCCAGGAACGTCCCTGGAAAATAGGGACAGTTGGAGAGTCTGCAAAAAGGTGCGTGTGCAGAAACTAACCTACCGTGCAAAGGTAACATTTACATTGGCCCGTCCACTTTTGCCCGCGGCCCCAAGTTACTGGCATGCGGCCCTCGGAAGGTTTCATAGAA
Organism: Lacerta agilis; assembly: GCF_009819535.1. Lineage (NCBI taxonomy): Eukaryota > Metazoa > Chordata > Lepidosauria > Squamata > Lacertidae > Lacerta > Lacerta agilis. The sequence continues at coordinate 87,971,527 of NC_046317.1, forward strand.
GAGTATGAAGCCCTTAAGCTGAAATAAGGAAAGGGAGAGCAAATCTATGCAGGATCTATGCTTTAGTGTATTGCTACCCTAAACGATGTATTTAAAAAGATGAACCATTAAGTGCAAAAGTTTCTGGCACTTTCCGGTATTCTGCTCCAGCCAATATTAGGGCGAAACAACATTTTGCCAAACATTTTTCATGACGCTGCCATATTGCATGTTTCCTTCTACACCTCACAGGCTGTCACTTAAGAGTATTTGTGTGTGTGTGTGTGTGTGTGTAGGAAAAAGCACAACACCTCAAGGATTAAGTGAAGCTGCGAGAAAAGATGCAACATGGATGGCATTGCTCTTGCCAGGTTTATATATACATATATAAATCATGCCTTCGAGATCTACTCGAAGTGCACAGCAAATGAATTTTGCTCTTGGCTCTGAAATGCTTTGCATAATATAAAATGTTGGCTGCTTCCGATTTCACTTTCTTGCAAAATCTCTCTCATGGGGCTGCATCTCTCTGCACAACATCTCAGGGAATATTTTAGTTCTCTCTTTACCATCACTCTACTAAGGATTCCCCTGAATTTTACTTGCATTTTGGAGTAGGGGAGAAACACACTATATCACTTTTCTTTATGCTCTTACCAGCTGCTAGTATTCTCAGTTCCCTTCAGGAGGACTAATTCCAAAGTAACCAGCATATTACCATAGCTTATCACAGCTCTTAAAAACTACAATTTTATCCTGAATATTCAAAGATACTGTGGGAAAGGATTGAAATAATCATACTGCGTGCAAAGTAACCCTAAGCACCCATACAACCCTAGTTTATCTACCTAATGCAGGTTGCAATTCAATATCCATTTACTTGGGAGTAAGTCCAATGTATTCAATAGCACATACATAGGATTGTGGTGGTAGTCTCTTGCCTCCGAATGGTGGGGTACTTAACTGAGAGCTCTGGCATCTTAGAAACGAAAGACTGGTGGTTTTAGGAGCTGGATTGGATTCCAAAAATGGACAAACAGATCACATTTTGCAATTGACAAACATCAATCACATTTTGCAAGCATCCTGTGGCATTCTAAATCAGCCTTGCACTGGCCAAGTCCACACTTAAGTGCAAAAAAATAAAAGATGAGTCCACTGTCCAAAGCATGCAGAGGGAAGAATTAGTAGTTTAATGGCCCTAAGAGAAGACACATGGCCGCAAAGTCTTTCAAGCTGATTTAACTGTCACAGAGACAGACGGATAAGAGATGCTCCATGAACTGGAATCTGGGATTCAGTCATCTGAGTTCCCACTCTCCATCAGTGCCCAAATCTTGCTCAGTGGTACCTGCAGTTAGGCAGCTAGGGGGCCTGTAGCTACAATGTGCAGAAGATTAGTGGTCTGTGACTGCATAGTGGTGACTGTCTCGCCAGAGTGGTGCATGCTCTAGTTATCTCCCGCTTGGACTACTGCAATGCGCTGTACGTGGGGCTACCTTTGAAGGTGACCTGGAAACTACAACTAATCCAGAATGCGGCAGCTAGACTGGGGACTGGGAGTGGCCGCCGGGACCACATAACACCGGTCCTGAGAGATCTACACTGGCTCCCAGTACGTTTCCGAACACAATTCAAAGTGTTGGTGCTGACTTTTAAAGCCCTAAATGGCCTCGGTCCTATATACCTGAAAGAGCGTCTCCACCCCCATCATTCAGCCTGGATACTGAGATCCAGCGCCGAGGACCTTCTGGAGGTTCCCTCACTGCGAGAAGCAAAGCTACAGGGAACCAGGCAGAGGACCTTCTTGGTGGTGGCGCCCTCCCTGTGGAAAGCCCTCCCATCTCATGTCAAAGAGATAAACAACTACCTCACATTCAGAAGACATCTGAAGGCAGCCCTGTTCAGGGAAGTTTTTAATCTGTGACATTTTAATGTATCCTAATATCTGTTGGAAGCCGCCCAGAGTGGCTGGGGAAACCCAGCCAGATGGGCCGGGTACAAATAATAAATTGTTGTTGTTGTTGTTGTTGTTGTTGTTGTTGTTGTGCTGGAAAAGCCATGTATGTTTTCCAATGCCACTAATCCAGAGCTATGAAGGAGAAGCCCATTCACATGTATTCAGTCCAGCGGGCTTACGTTACAATCAATATACGTACTTCCAAATTCGAATTATTTAATAATAAACTGGGAGACACCCCCACACACACACGTTGTGCGTGATTAGAGCGGGCTTGGTGTTGTTGTTTTCCAGGGTTTATTTTATTTTCCAGGGTAGTGTTTTCCCCGAATACCCGGTCTCTTTTGTCACTATTAACCTTATTAGCTTGCTAAGAAAGACTCTGGCTAAGGCGGGATTACACCTTGCGGTTTCCGCATTTGGTCCCACTGGGAAAACACAGAAGCAGGCGATGTCGGCTGGCCGTCAGAGGACATTCTGTAGGGCCTCCCTTTGCACCTCTATTAAGCAGATGAGTGGTCAGAACAGAAGGCAGCAGGGGAAAGAAAGAGACAGAAAAGAGAGAGGATGAGCCGTGCAGCTTTGGATTAGTTCAGTGCAAAGCAAATTCCCATGGTACCTAGAGTTTCCTGAGCAGCATCCACAAAGTGACTTTCTGGACGGATTGCTTTTACTGGAAATGAGGGGAGAGTAGAGAAATTAGACCAGGTGGCTCATGCCAAACAGGAAACTTTGATCAACTGCAGAAAGTGGGATGTGGAGGGGACACATTCATTGGGGGTATTATGGAGCCAGGACGGGGTATTTATTTTTTGTTTCGTTTTGTTTTCCATCAAAAGCAAAGCGCAATAAAAATGTGACTTGGGGACAGCTTTGCAATAAAAAAACAACTCTTCAAACAATCCCTTCTGCATCAGAAATGTCTTCCTCGGCCGCAGCATCTCCTAATGGTAACACGGAGCCCTTGAAAATGTTTCTCAAATCAATTAGAAAATTTTCATTGCAATAATTTCCCGCTTCCCCAATATTAATCCTGCCATTTTCCATGCTTGCTAAAAACTGGCACATTCCACTTCCCAACACATTGGGGGGGGGAGAGAGAAGCAGAGATATTTCCCCTTTTCTTTAAATCTATATAGTCAGTATTTAGTCTCAAGTTACTTTGAATTCTGCAGTTTCTCCCAGATATTAATTATCACCATTTCCCAATGCTTGCAAAGGTCTACTTATTCAGCTCGAAAAACTTAAGGGAGATAGCTCCCTGCTGAATTCAACTGAAATATATATTCCATCTCTGCTCTTATTTTGTCATTTTTGTTTGTCCCTTCTAAATATCAATTATTGGCGTTTTTCGTTGGCATTTGGCATCTTTTCGCCAGTGTTTTAAACCAAGAGAAAAGCACCAGGCCTAAAAGGTGTGAATTTCACCCACAGGAAAGGACAAGGCAGAGGTTCACATTGCGCTGTCAATCAAATTAGCATGTGCATTTATGCATGAGCCACTATACATGACCCAGAGCTGCCACATCTCTGCCACTATTGCGCATTCTCTCTGTGGAAACGCATGGTTCAAATGTCTGGTGTGATGTCACTGTGCTTTACACCTCCCTCCTCCGGGGTCGCAAAGATGCAAAGCACACCGCGACCCCACGAAAGAGGAAAGAAGTGCTCTCTGTCATTTACAACATCTGGTTTGGCCCAACCTTCTTTTCTCTTCTTTCCCACCCCAAATGAGCTGTTTTAATAAGTCAAGAGGGCACACCCTGAGAGCCGGGCTCAGTAAGTACCATTAGCAACCTCTTGGCCACATTTTAAATGCAGAAGGGGGGTAGCCTCTTTGGCTTGCGCTTGGGGGGGGGGGGCAGGGAGGAAGGGTAACTTGAACTTGGCAGCGCAACGCTCCCATTCCAGTACCAGAAGGGATGTTGAGCATCGCTCCTTCTGCTCGGCAACCTCCGCTGCAAGTTCAAACGGAATCCGCCCTCTCTTTCTCGAGAACACCCGGCTCCTTTTTTCCTGGCAAAGCGCCAGGACTGTGTCTCTTCTTGAAAGAATAAGACCACTCGTCATATACAGTAGGGCAGGGATTTCCTGGCACAGGGCCAGACTAACAGACACGGATTCCGCGAATCTCCTGCAGGCACCCCAATAATACGAGGGGTTTAAAAACAAATGGAAAGGCTGCCTCTGTCAATTGACATTTTCATCAACAGCCCCGGCCACAAGTCCATCCACAGCTCCTCTGCCCCCGATCTCTGGAGGGAAGAGTTAAAACCCTAATCTATAGCATCACCTGCCATCAACCAGAATTCTCTGAAAAACACAACCCCATGTATCCCTATTAATTTTCCTATGCTGAGGAGACTGCCATTTGAAATGATCCTAGAACTTTTTCAGCAAACCCAAGCTACCTAAGATTATCACCAATTTGGCGGGGTGTGTGTCAGTTGCCCTGTGGTGTTTCCTCTTCCCCCCACCCCCACACACAATTTTTCATTATTATTAATTTAAATTGCATTTGATTTTCTAAACTGGGATTAGCTAACGGCATCCTCCAGAAGCTGTTGGACTACAACTCCCATCATCCCTGACCACCAACCATGCTGGCTGGGGATGATGGGAGTTGTAGTCCATTAACGTCTGGACAGCGCCATGTTGGCAGCCCCTGCGCTAAAAGCAATCTGCCCCTATTGAAATGGATGGGAAAGGGGAAACTACCATACACTGAAGAATAGCCAGCGCAAGTCATTTTGGCACCTGAGGCAAACTCCAAAATGGAACCCCTCTCACCACCAAGGAAGAAAGGGTGAGTGAAGATCTACACCGGGAAGATGAGAGGAATAAAGATCTATATGGGGATCTACTGCACCTGTGGATCCTGCCGCCTAAGGTGGCTGCCTCTCCTCACCTCACGGGAGGGCTGGCCCTGCACTGAAGATAAGTGGCGTCCATTCTGTCACCAGCAATTTCTCAAAATAGGGCAAGGGAAATCTTAGCATTCTGCCTATATCACAAATTCAATTTATATGTGATCATATCACTTCAGGAGCACAGAAGTAGACCTTTCTATTTGGAGTGGATGAGTGGTGATGTTCTGTACATTCTCTACCTGTAGTAAGTTAGTTAAGTCCATTGACTTCAGTGGTTCTACTCCAAGTAAACTGCCATGCACTGTTTTTGGAATGTGGTAAAAGGTAAAGGGTAAAGGGACCCCTGACCATTAGGTCCAGTCGCGGACGACTCTGGGGTTGCGGCGCTCATCTCACATTACTGGCCGAGGGAGCCAGTGTACAGCTTCCAGGTCATGTGGCCAGCATGACTAAGCCGCTTCTGGCAAACCCGAGCAGCGCACAGAATTGCCGTTTACCTTCTCGCCGGAGCGGTACCTATTTATCTACTTGTACTATGACATGCTTTCGAACTGCTACGTGGGCAGGAGCAGGGACCAAGCAACGGGAGCTTACCCCATTGCGAGGATTCAAACTGCCGACTGATCGGCAAGATCTAGGCTCTGTGGTTTAACCCACAGCGCTACCCACATCCCTTTGGAATGTGTTAAGGTAAAGGTAAAGGGACCCCTGACCATTAGGTCCAGTCGTGTCCAACTCTGGGGTTGCGGCGCTCATCTCACATTACTGGCCGAGGGAGCCGGTGTACAGCTTCTGGGTCATGTGGCCAGCATGACTAAGCCACTTCTGGTGAACCAGAGCAGAGCACAGAAACGCCGTTTACCTTCCCGCCGGTACGGTACCTATTTATCTACTTGCACTTTGACATGCTTTCGAACTGCTAGGTGGGCAGAAGCTGGGACCGAGCGACAAGATCTCACCCCGTCGCGGGGATTCGAACCACTGACCTTCTGATCAGCAAGCCCTAGGCTCTGTGGTTTAACCCACAGCGCCACCCGCATCCCATTGGAATGTGGTACTAATGTGATTAAGGTCAAAGGCCAATGAAGAAATGCTCAATCTGTTTTTGAACAATCACACCTTATACGCATTTAACACGTGCAATTTCAACTTTATGCATTTGAAGGTCGGCCAGTTGAAATCACACAAATAAAAGGCATGGAATGTGAAGAGCTTAAAAGCTCTCCTTGTTTTTGCACAGGGTTTGTCCAGCATGGAAAGAGCTTTCAAGCTTTCAGATTTGCTTACTGGGCTCTGGGAGGCTCTCGCAAGATCTCGGATGGCACCAAGATAGTGGTGAGACCAGAAGAAACAATGAAGCCGGTGTGTTTCTTCAGGAAATGATAGGAAAAGGAGATGAGAGCAGCAGTAGATGGTGCTGCCCAGGGAAATGTGGAGCAGTGTAAGTCTGCAGGGTGGGCAGGAGCATGGCAGCAGCAGATGAGCAACTTGGGGACCACACAGAAAGAGCTTGGGGGCTGCATAAAGCCCACAGTCTGCAGGTTGGGGACCCCTGCTGTAAAGGGAAACCACCTGGGTGGACATTTTCAAGCACTCCTAGATTGACAAGCTCCTTGTGCATGAAGTAATCAAATGGCTAGGTTAAGAAGCAAAGCCCTTTGTCACCTGTTATCATACCCATTGGGATTTGAAGAAAAGCAAGGATATGCCTGTTGTTTGCTTTCTGCCTTTTAGCACTATATCAGGGGTCGGCAACCTAAGGCCCATGGGCCACAAGCGGCCCATGGGGGTCGTTTAACCGGCCCATGGACCCCCGCCACCCTCTTGGTTGGCTCCCGGGGGCTGCGCTAAACTGCCACGGAGCAGAGCGGGGACCACCTTCCTGCAGCCAATGGGAAGCTGCGCACGCCTCCTCCACGCCAGAAGAAGCACCGAAAATAGCGTTTGTGAATGCGCGCATGCACGCGCACACACACTCCGGCCCACCGTGGTGTCTGCAGGACCATGAACTGGCTTAAAGTGTAGAGACCTTTCCTATTCTATTCAATTCAAGAGGGTTCTGGAAGCTTCTCTGTGTGATACAAGCTGGTGCAAGCTGGAAGTTTCTAGCTAACAAGCAAGCTTCTGTTCTGCCTAGAAACAAGCAGAAGGTTCCTGATGTTTTGGTTATTCCTTCAGAGAAGCTGAGTACTTGCTGGCTTAAACTGGTTCTGTTATCTCTTTCACTCAAGGTCATGCTGACTATAATAATAGGCCAGAAGGAGCCTGAGTTTCACTTTCTGCCTCTCTTTCCTTCTGGTGTGGTGTTCTGTACATAGTATGCTTGGTGTTGAGGTTTTAGTCTTGTTATAAGTTTAAATTAAGTCTGCTGCAACCAGATTTCTTATAGACTCTGCCAATCCTGAAGATGTATGGATTTGTGACCATTACGCTCATTTGCCTTCTGTAGTAGTAAACTCTGCTGGATGAAGAACTGGTGGCCTCTGGTCTTTTATTTTTTTTATTTTTAATCCTGCAACGTTTTAATGTTTTCACTCTGCTAACTACACATATGGGTCCATATGAGCAGAATTCATGACACACACTTGGACGGGGGAAACCTGGGTCCAAATGCCTAGTCAGTCATGATGCAGCTTACTGGGTTGCCCTGGGCTGGTCTCTCTCACAGGGTTCATGTGAGGACAACAGAGGAAAGAGGAGAGGAGGAAGCTAGACTTCTTGGAGGAAAGGTGAGATAAATGCGCAGTCAATAAATAAAGCACAAAAACTACCAGACTGGGAAAAGGTAGGTCAGGGAATAGCTCTACCATCCCTAGGAGCTGTTTGAAGCGCATCCATCCACAAGCTCAGCCTGGCACAATGACAACAGTGGTTTTCTACACTTACCGTATTTTTCACTCCATAAGACACACCTTTTTCCTGCTAAAAATAAGGGGAAATGTCTATGCATCTTATGGAGCGAATGCATGGTCCCTGGAGCCGCATTGCCTAGGGGCCAAAAGCAGATCGTGCTCTTTTTTTTTACAAAAAGAGAAGGGGGTGTTGAAAGGAAGCCGCTGAACAGCTGTTCAGCAAGTGATGGGGGAGAGAGATACGGCTCCCTTTCCAGCCCCGCCGCCTTGCCCAGGCCTCCATTGTTGAATGCAGAGGGAGGCTGTTTGTTTCCCCAGCGACATGGGACTGGCTGATTAGATTATCTGTCTGGAAACTGTAGAAATAGCTGTAGGACTAGAAGCTGCAGAACTGTGAGGTGGACCCCATAAAAATGGGGCTTTTCCTCTTTGCAAAAAAAAGCTGCACCACTTTCAGCTGATCCTCAAAAAAGCAGGGCTTTTCCCTTTGCAAAAAAAGCTGCACCACTTTCAGCTGATCCTAAAAAAAACAGGACTTTCCCCCTTTCCTCCTCTAAAAACTAGGCGCGTCTTATATTCAGGTACATCTTATGGAGCGAAAAATACGGTAACTTGTCCCAGGTTGCTAACTCACTGGGGAATCCCACTTGTGCAATAAGGGCGAGTGTGGTGTCCACAATCCCGCCACTACTCATGCTGGCTAGGGCAGAAGGGGAGCAGTGAAGAAGCCTGAATTGGGTCCATTGTTGTCACACGAGGGATGGGTTTTCTGGAGCCTGTGCTGGCGCAGTCCCTCATCCCCCCCAACAGCGTTTCAGGGGTGTTTCTGTTGGCTAGTGCCAACAGGAATGTCACCGGTGGTAGCTTCCACCCAACATTTCAGCGAGCACATTGCATGCTTCTTGTTAGAAGAGCTTCTCCACCAATGGTGGAGTTCTTCCAACAGTGGAGGCCAGGAGAGCTGGGCAAGGCTGGGCAGAAGGACATCACCCAAGCTCCCTCCAGCACAGCAGATCCTTGGATTGTTCTGCCAATTGTGAGATGAGCAACTGAATCTTGTTAGTATAAAGGGGTTGGGGAGGAAGACGCATGAACTCCTCGGGGGAATGAACAGCTAATGAATGAATGAACTTGTCACCATGCTAGTCTTGTCGCTGGAACATACAGGCCTCTGTTGCAAACTGTTGCTTGAAATTATTAAATCGCCTGAAAATATTGAATGTCTGTGTCAAAAAGCCAACCTAGACAGGCAACATTTCTCTCATAATGTCCGGGGTGGGGGTGTGCATGGTGTCATATTGTCAGGTTCAGTCCCCCCGCCTCTTGTAAGCAGCAGCCAATGAATCAGAGCAGGAAAGGAAAACCTTGAACCCAATGCAACAATACCCTGCATTTCTTTTAACTAAACATTGCTGGAGAAAACACAGGTTGATACACTCACATAGCATCTAGTTAGGCCCACACTCTTCTCTCCTAACAGCTCTACAAATATTTAGCATTCCCAGAGATTCTAAACCCAGGTGAAGAACCAACTGATTAGCTGGTTTTTGCTACAGTTTTACCTGTGTTCCAAAATCCTATATCGAAACTGAACAAAATCTCTAACCAGTCAGTAGCTAACAGCGATATTTAACTAAGTTTTCCTCAAAGTAGACCCATTGAAATTAATGACTGAGTTAAGTCCATGAATTTCAGAGGGTCTAAGAAAAAAATTAGTTGAATGCCACCCAAAATATTCAGGATTATAATCTGTACCAGCACCATATGAACCCAGAACTACACAGTTCCAGCAAGACTAACTCTTTAGGAGCTATTGCAAGATTTGCAAAGTAAAGAAATGGAGTACAGTGTTAACATTTCATGTGGGAACAATGTTATGTCCCAAAGAACAACACATACCCATCAGCTGAACCTACAAAATGGACTTTCCTCTTCAACATCCTGTCAGCTGCTATTGTGCACCGAGCTGTCTTAAAACTAAAGCACACTTTCAGCGTGTAGCTATCTACTAGCTTTCTTGATTGAGAATCAAATCTGAAAACATTGTAAATAAGCTACAATGTGGTTTCCATATGCTGTTTGACTACAACTCCCATCAGCCCCTGCCAGCACAGTCACGGTTCAAGGGTGATGGGAACTGAAGGCTATCAACCTTGTACGGAGGCCACCATGTCCTTGATCTATGGACTTTGGTGATTCTGCAACATACCTGACAGATCTAACACTCGCGGAACCTATAAATCACCATTGGTTGCAATGCATAAATAGCATCACAGCAACTAAAGTGCCCTTCTGACAAACCTGACAAGTAGAAAACTCCTCTACCTGACTTTGCTATGGAGATGATGGCACCACCTCTGCTTGGTCCCTAGCCCAAAAGGTTACTAGCAGGGAGGCAATCCATGCTTCCTCCACCCTCCATCAGTGCTGCAGAAGTAGCAGCAGAGCACTGCTGCCAGCATCAGTTATCCTTACCAGCACACCTGCACCAGGAGATGCTCAGGTGCCAGGTGTGACTGAAGCCAACAGAGGAGCATCATGCCTGACCTTCGGAAACGCAGTGAGGCCCAGCTTCCACAATCGGAATGTAAATGTGGAAATGCCAAGGCATGTGTTTTTAAGCGCTATGGGGGATGTACATTGTTTTGTATTGACCTGTACTAGCCAGTTGTCTCTACAAAGAGGGGCTGGTATATTTCCCCACGGTGGGGATCTACTTGCTGTAAAACAATGATGTGCGACAAATGTTGGTGGGTACATGGATATCCTTTCTTTCATTGCTGTCGTGACCAAAAGAAAGGCAGAAATACAGGTGAGGGGAGAAGGGAACGTGGAGGATGACCACCAACTCTTTATCACACGATTCGGGAAAGGCAAGTTGAAAGGGGCTGTGTTAATACTGCATCCGCCCCTTTCGTTTTCCACATGGGGATAACAGCTCTATCCCAGGTCTTTCGATCCATTTCTGATGGATATACATGCCACATCTCAGCCTTGGTTCTGATGCTGCCGCAGCAACCCACTCCAGAGACTCCGCTCGGTCAAATGGCGCGTTGCCATTGGAAAGAAGGAAACATAATCAAGGGGCCATCTTTACGGGTATTTACAAGGCATGCGGACATCATCAGTCTCATCATTGCAAGCACGTCAAAGGTTTACAATGTTTATTTGAATGGCTCTCAGCTCCTTGTCGCCACGGGCATCAACACGCATGACACAAAGGAACAGAAACTCGGAGAAAGGGGGGGGAGAGAGAGAGAGAGAGAGAGTAGTGAGAATGCATGGGGATGGACTCTCTGAAAACATACAGACCTTGGAGATGGCTCCGGCTGCTGTTCTTTCCTTAAAACAGAAGCAAAAGTACATTAGCAGTGGAGTCAGGCGAAAGAGGGAGAATGGTATTCACAGTTGAAGACAAGGATGACAGAATCAAACAGAAGATGGCTACATGGCGGGGGGGACGACTATGGGGCACACAGAGATACTCAAAGTAGAAGCAGCTCGTCAGGTGTGACAGAGTGGTTTTGCTAGCTTTCCGGCAGGTGGGTTACTCTTCCTCACCGAGAGGGAAAGAAGGAGGAGTGAGGCAGCAGGAAAGTTGGTGCGGTGCAAATGCAACGGCAGGCGCACCAGAATTGGCTCCGCTCCTGCGTTTGCACCACACCAACTTCCCGCCGCTTTGCCCTTCCTCCTCTCTTCCCCAGTAGGTAACAGGTAGCCATCTGCCTGGAAACTGGCATTGTGGCTCCAACCTGCCCAGTGAGCCACTACATATGCACAAAACAAAAAGACTGAAGCACATTTCAGAATCAGACTCTTTGAACCATGGGGTTGGATCAAGGTGGCTGGTTTTTTTTAAATTATTTTTTAAAAGGAGTCATGCTCCTTCTCAGTATACCAGGCTCGAAACATCACACTGAGCTGTTCCCTCTAACACTCACACTTTCATGTAACCTGTTTCCACAGCTTGAAAATAGCTCCGTTTAAGACTGATCCACATTTCTGTGTGATGCACTTGCAACATAGAAACTTCGCTCTCCCAACAAAGTCACACAGAGAAAGAGGACAATCCATCAATTTATGGACCAGACAGGCAATGCAACTCTTAACATGTTAGAGGGTGACCTCATCTGCATTACAGTCTTGTGGACTGAATCGAGAAGACATCGTCAAGGCCACAGTCACTTCAGGGTGATCTCTGCTCCCTCCCTCTCAAAAAGAGGATAGAATTTGTAAAGTCTTAGAAGAAAACTTTCAAGAAATCTTTGGTGGAAGAGGGCAGGTGATATATCTGGAATAAATACCCCCAAAACTGAGACTATATATTAACTGAGAGAATATATTATAGAAAATAAAAATCCCCAATGCATATCGCCAATGCATTTTCTTCAATGGTGATAGTTCTATATAGTTTCCTGTTTCAACCAAGAGCTGCCAAGAGTTTTCAAGTGAAATGTCTCTCAAAAAATGCCAGGAGACTCACAGAGCTAGACTGCCCTTGAGAAAAAAAACACATTGGGGGAAAACACATTATTTCAACTAACTATTAATGCGGCACCTGCTGAGATATGAGTCTAGCCTTAAAAAAACAAAAAAATTATTATATTCTCCTTTCTTCTTTTTATTTTCCTAGGTAACTCTCTTAGCAATATTGTAATAGACATTGGCAGGAAAATAAAACTTTCCCTTAATGCATTATTATTTCGGCTTCCTGAACTTTTCTGAAGAACCAGCTTAAATAAACGGTACCTCATAACTAAAGTCTTTGTCGCTATAATCTTGTGGAAGTATATTAATATTAAAACATGAGTTATAAACACGCTTCTTCTTTTTTTTAAGAAGCCGGCTGATCTCTACCCCTTGCAATCTGTTTTTACCTAAGCTATATTTGTGTCGAGTCAGTGTTTTGAAGCCACAAGCAAGGTCAGGCGTACACTTGCCGCACATTTGCAAACTCAGGAAAAGTAACATATGGTTCACATATGGAGGTCAAGAGAAATAAACTCAGTCATGGCCTAAAAGTCATAGGGTTTATTTTGAAATTCTTCAGAAGCTGGGAAATGAATATTATTTCCAGGTCATGGCTGGGAATTCTTGTAAAGTCAATAGTCCATGGTTTAAAGTCTATTCATTTTAGTTCTTTTCTTTGTTGGCCATCCCATAGGAGTCATATAAAGCGGTACCTCTGGTTACGAACCTAATTCGTTCTGGAGGTCCATTCTTAATCTGAAACAGTTTTTAACCTGAGGTACCACTTTAGCTAATGGGACCTCCTGCTGCCGCCACGCCACCAACATGTGATTTCTGTTCTCATCCTGGGGCAAAGTTCTTAACCCGGGGTACTACTTCCGGGTTAGCGGAGTCTGTAACCCGAAGTGTTTGTAGCCCGAGGTACCACTGTAGAGGGAATTTAGATAGCAGCTAGATTCTTCCACCAGAACCTCCCTGGCCCTTGGGTCAGAATGAAAACACATTTCTGCATTTTAACCTCTCCTCTTTGGGACAGCTCAGAAAGATCATGGAGGCGTGAGATTATTATTTTTTAATTAAGAAATGCATGTTCCCTTGACTCCCTTAGAAAACACTTGAAATGTTTTTACTTGTATTTTTGTATAGGTCCGATGCAGTGCTTTGTTTCTGGGTGTGGGGGAAGGTGCTGGCACTCTGGATAGCTGCCCTGGGCACAAAAATTCCTCGGGGGGCCGGGGGGGGGGGAATTACGTGTAAAACAATTTCACATTTTACAGGAACTTCATTAAAATCTTGGCATACGGTTATTACATGATGTGTGGCGATTAAATGACTTGCCACAGCACCATATATTTTTCCGTAATCTCAGCGACCGACTGTGCATGCCTATTTTCACCAAAGGGTCATAATACCAATCAATTTTCTGCCGGTACATGGGCTTGCACCCCCTTTCCCAAGTCTGGGAAGCATTTGCCCAGCTTTGGAAAGGATGTGCAATGTTCTGAAGGGGTCTGAGAGCCCTCCCACCTGTCCTGCTTTGGGAAGGAGGCAGCAGGACTCAGGGACCCTGTTAGAAATCTTGCGCCTCCTTCCCCAAGCCCGGGAATCATAGAATCATAGAGTTGGAAGAGACCACAAGGGCCATTCAGTCCAACCTGCTGCCAAGCAGGAAACACCATCAAAGCACTCCTGACAGATGGCTGTCAAGAGAGCCAGTGTGGTGTAGTGGTTAAGAGTGGTAGACTCGTAATCTGGGGAACCGGGTTCGTGTCTCCGCTCCTCCACATGCAGCTGCTGGGTGACCTTGGGCTAGTCACACTTCTTTGAAGTCTCTCAGCCCCACTCACTTCACAGAGTGTTTGTTGTGGGGGAGGAAGGGAAAGGAGAATGTTAGCCGCTTTGAGACTCCTTCGGGTAGTGAAAAGCGGTATATCAAATCCAAACTCCTCTTCTTCTTCTTCTTCTTCTACAGTCGTACCTCGGGTTGCATACAGTTCGGGTTGCGTACTTTTCAGGTTACGAACTCCGCTAACCTGGCAGCACAACCCAAAGCGCGCGTGATTCGCGCATGCACAGATGTGTTTTCGCGGTCTGCGCATGCGCAGAAGCAGGGTTTTTTTCAGTTTGCGCATGCGCAAACCGAATTTTTCGGGTTACGTACTTTTCGGGTTACATACAGTGACCCGGAACCAATTAAGTACATAACCCGAGGTACCACTGTATGTTCCTTTAGCTCCTCACACAGTTACACACCCACTGGGGCTGAGCAATGTCTGGCTTTCAACTTCGTGATATATCGCCAGCTAAACATGACGATATGCCGATATATCACATTGTCTGAAAGAAGGATTAACCATGTAGAGACAAACGGGGTAATGTCCTGGGAACTGCTCCTAATTAGGGGTCTAAAATGGATGCATTTTTACTTACCTTGACATATTGCTACAACTGTTATTTTATTGTACAGAGCAACAGGGGCAGCAAGAATCATGAGAGAAGGGTGACCGGCTTCACAGTTTTTCCCTTATCCCAATTTTTTTGCATCGCACACAGGCACATTGTGATTCGTGATACGTCGCCACGTCAAATATTATGAAACCGTTAGCACGATGTGGAATTCAAACCAATTTTGGACGACGTATCAATACATCGCCCAGTCCTAACTAACACACACACACACACACATTGCATGTTGACATAACACTTATAAAGGGTGCCTGTGGAAGGAGTCTAGTGTTGTCTATGACATTTTCTTTGGGGGAGTGGGCTGGATCCACGACCATCTAACTCACCTGAAAGTCAGTCCAGATTTGCTCTTCAGGTTCCTCAAGAGCTCGAGCTGATTCAAAGGCGGGATGAGCCTAAAATGGAAGGAGGAGAAATGAGAGGAGGAAAAGTCAGATGAAGACAAGAAGCCAAGAAGCCAAGCATGTCGGCTTCTTGTTATGGAAACCACTTCCCTCCCCTGCAATGCTGCCTGTGCCGTAGCGTGCGAATACAGAAAGAGAGGGAATAGCTTTTAATAGCTCAGGCACCCTGAGAGCAGGGGTGATGAGAGCAAAATGCAGATGGGGAAGGCTGTCCCCCTATTCCCTTGGCTTTAAACTCCCGGAGAGAGGAGGAGGACCGCAAGGACTAGTTAAACCTGAACACAGCAGTCAGCGGTGTGTCACACTGCTGTTTCTCAGGAGGCAAGGCTGACAGCAAAGCTTTCCCACCCTGTCCTCGGTTTTCAGAGCCTTCCCTTTACATGACGGTCGCCTCGGAGGTCCATTTGGCCTCTAGAGCTTCCTTCCACATAAGCCTCGTAAGCTCTTCCTTGGACATCAAGGCTGACAGCAAAGCTTATCTAGGAGGAAGTCCCAGGAATCTAAGGGGAAATCTTCAGTGTAAAGAGAACGCCGTAAAAAAGCAGCGATATATGGAGAGTTTGGAAAAGTATCACAACAAGGTTTTAATCCTGGTGGTGTCCATGGGGTTGAGTGGGATGAAGAAAGGAGTCTTCAAGTGTTGAGGGAGGAACCCACAGAATCCTCAAATCATATTTCTATGAGATCTGGCTTCTACATTAAGACAGGGCTTCCATCCATCAGGGCTGGAATCAGTTTTCCCTGCACTCTTCTTCAGAGCTCCGAGGGCCAAACTACATGTTACACTTAACACAACTTTTTTTTTTTAACTAAACACTATCCCCATGTGTTTACTTCCTGGTCATAGCTGGGGAGGGAGAGATTAAGCCTCACCTCTTCCCATGCTGCAATCAGAATAACAGTTGGAGCTTCCTTCACCCCCAAACCGAGGGGAAACAGAAGACGGGGGTTCATTCCCCTGTGAGGAAAGGCTACAAGACTGGGGCTTCAGGGTTTGAGCGGGGAAATGAGAATAAAGTGGGACATGATTAAGGGGAATTATGCATTGTGTGGAGAAAGAGGGTAGATATTTTTCTACTTCTCTAGATATAGTAAAGGTAAGGGTAAAGGGACCCCTGACCATTAGGTCCAGTCATGTCCGACTCTGGGGTTGCGGCGCTCATCTCGCGTTAATGGCCGAGGGAGCCGGTGTACAGCTTCCGGGTCATGTGGCCAGCATGACAAAGCCGCTTCTGGCAAACCACAGCAGCGCACGGAAATGCTGTTTACCTTCCCACTGGAGCGGTACCTATTTATCTACTTGCACTTTGACGTGCTTTCGAACTGCTAGGTGGGCTGGAGCAGGGGCCGAACAACGGGAGCTCACCCCGTCGCGGGGATTCAAACCGCCAACCTTCTGATCGGCAAGCCCTAGGCTCTGTGGTTTAACCCACAGCGCCACCCGCGCTGTAATGATCACCAAATATAGTAATGTAATGATCACCAAATCAGATTGTTCTAAGGGGGGGGGGGTTAGACCAATGCATTTGATAAGGCTATCAAAGGCTAGACGCCATGATGTCTCTATGCTGCCTCCACAATCTAGCAGTTGCTATGGGAAAATTGCAGGAGAGGACTGTGTTGTATTCATATCCTGCTTGTGGGCTTCGCAGGGGCCTAATTAGCATATCCAAAAACGAAACGTTGGACTAGATCAGAGGTAGGCAACCTTAGGCCCATGCGCCAGATCTGGCCCAATTGCCTTGTAAATCTGGCCCACGGATGGTCCGGGAATCAGCGTGTTTTTACATGAGTAGCCTACAACTGGAAAAAGTTGCTTAACCCTGGACTAGATACTCTAACCACTACACTACACTGGCTTCCTAGAGTACTTCTGCTATGGGGCAGCTCTATAAATTAAGTCGGTAAATAAATATGGGGAAAGCAGGATGCCCCTTAGAGAAGGATCTGAAATATTTTCCTGGAAGCTTGAATTTGTTTTATTTTGGGTGGTTTTGTGGGATGTTTCAATGTGTTGTCAACCGCTTTGAGATTTTTTTTCACAAGCTAAAGCAGTATAGAAATGAAAATAATAATCATAATCATAATAATAATAATGCAGTCTTTGGCCCGATCCAGCAGCCCTCTTCTTATATTTTTACAAGTGCTTAATGTGTGGTTTGACTCTTAAGTTAATGAACAGAAACTCTGCCTTGAAACTAGAAAATATGGGTCGTAGTGGCCTTGGCAACTGGTGGTTGCCAAGCAACAGAGCTCTAGGCCTTCCTTATTACTGGCAGCACTGGATCTTTACTGGTGGTTGCTGGGCTACATAGTTGGACTGAGGTCCTCTCTCCCCGCTTCTGCTTGTTGCTAATAAAACTAATTCTGGCCATAATCAGGGCAAAACAGGTTGTAGAAACCCGGATATATGACAATAAGTGTAGACTGGAATCCAGTGTTAGTAATACAGTATACCCAGTGCTATATTTTTCTAGAAAAAGAGGTGCCGGAACTCCCTTGTTCTCTTAGAATAGCAATGGTGCCCAAACTGAGTTCCGGTGAGTTCCAGCTGGAAAAAAGCCCCGAGTATACATTATTTTCAGGCAGAAATTAATTGGGAAGGGTTTGAGGGGCAGTTCTCAAGCAGAATTTTTATTTGCTTCAGTTCCCTTGCAAAAATGCTCATGTTCACCATTCCCAATATTGATTTTATTGTGCAGACCAAAACATTGAAAGTATCCCATTTGCCAAGTTGGACGTTTATTGCCTTACATAATTCAAGGCTTTGATGCATCCCTCAGAAATTAATGTGGGAGGAGAGAACATGCCCAAGAACTCTCTTGTTTTTAATTTAGCCTGGACAGCTCTGTCGCTCCATGCTTGGACTCAGTGATAGTTTAATATCCTCTCTTTTTCCGGAAGAGGTGTCACCTTGTTGGAAAGGATCGTGCTTCACTTAAACAGCTTGGCACAAAGATTTAAACCATCAGGATGAAAACACAGCGCATGCAGCCCAACACAATCAAGTCTTCGAATTCCTGCATGGTTCATTGACTTCATTATGGACATCACTTATGGGAAGCTAAAAAGTCGTCATTAAGATGGACAATCTGCTCTTTTGACTGCAGTAGCGTGTGAAATAGAAGGATACCAGTTGCTCAGTGCCCATAGCAAAAGGGAAACACAGGTGGCTAATTACTGAGAAGCACACACATCATTAAGGCAAGGTCAGTAACGCTGGGCCATGCCTCGAAGCGGTCAGCTAAACGATACCGTACACAAAAACACAAGAATGGGCTGAACGAAACAATACACACTCCCACAAATGCACGCGTGCACACACCACAAAGGGTTAATTTTATTTGTTACACATGAAGCAGTTCCAAGGGCAGGGGTGCAAGGGGAAAGAGAGAGGGGGGTGGGTGGAGGAGAGCAGCTCAAGGAAACAGTTCAGAGTGGAGAAAGGTTAAGTGAAGGGATGGAAGTCAGAACCAGGTGCAAGCACCTGACCATAAGACACACCTAGTTTTTAGAGGAGGAAAGGGGGAAAGCCCAGGTTTTTTTGGGGGGGTCAGCTCACAGTTGTGCAGCTTCTTTTGGAAAGGGGAAAAGCCCCCCCTTTTTTGAGGATCAGCTCAAAGTTGTTGAGCTTACTTTGCAAAGGGGTTCAACTCACAGTTCTGCAGCTTCTTTTATGGGGTTCAACTCACAGTTCTGCAGCTTCTTTAGGAAAGGGAGCCATTTCTACAGTTTCCAGACAGATAAATCTAATCAGCCAGTCACATGTCTCTGGGGAAACAAACAGCCTCTGTCTGCAGACCATTCAACAATGGAGGCCTGGGCAAGGGGGCGAAGGGAGCCAGGGATCGACCACACATTCGCTCCATAAGACGCACAGACATTTCCCCTTACTTTTTAGGAGGAAAAAAGTGAGTCTTGCGGAGCAAAAAATATGGTATTTGTACGTACAATGTCAATAGGAAGCTGCCTCCTACTCCTGCACATATATTTTGTGGGATGAGCGCAGCTACTTACCCGTTTAAGAGCAGGGAAAACATTGCAGAGAGAGGAACAGGGGTGCTCCCGGCAGGCGGAAGTGGTTAAAATGGCACAATGCTCATCAACTGTTGCGGCACAACCTACAAACGGGTTGTGACCTTACCTAAAGCAGTGTTTTTCAACCACTGTTCCGTGGCACACTAGTGTGCCGCAAGATGTTGCCTGGTGTGCCGTGGGAAAAATTGAAAAATTACTTTATATATAGTCAATATAGGCACAGAGTTAAATTTTTTAACATTTTCTAATGGTGGTGTGCCTCAAGATTTTTTTCATGAAACAAGTGTGCCTTTGCCCAAAAAAGGTTGAAAAACACTGACCTAAAGTGAGTTGCACCAATGAAGCCACTAACATCTACCAAAGAGAAAGACGAGGGTAAAGACCGATGTAATATTCGGTACCTTTGCAAAAAAAAAAGTGGTGTTTTTTTATATATATATATAAAAACAAGCAGCAGGATGGACCTAGAAACAAGTGGATGTACATTTGCTGCTTAAAAGGGGGAAAGAAGATGCTAGACAGCCCTGATCCAGCATTTAATGTGCTGGAATGTATGTACCTCTACTATGTTCTTTGCAAAGCAGGGTTTATATTTTGGTGAGAATAGCCCACTGGGTCTTAAATTACAAATTTTACGTCTGTCTTCATTCAAATTTTACGTCTGTCTTCATTCAAATTTTACGTCTGTCTTCATTCAAATTTTACGTCTGTCTTCATTCAAATTTTACGTCTGTCTTCATTCAAACAGAAAAGGATTAAGAAAAGAAAAAGTGAAAAGGTGAGTGAGATGTGAGAAGAGAGAAAAGGAGGTACATTGGAAGGCAGCTTTAAAAAAAAAAATTCCCATGTTGCCAGAAGCTGCTGGCTACCTATATCACTCATCCTTCCTTAATGACCATTGGGCTTACCGGTAGCTCTTTCAAAAGCAAGGGCGTAGATCCAATTCAGACATTACCAAGGTGCCGAGGAAGCGACCAAAATCCCACTTCCCACTATGCACTATAAATCACCTCAATGGCAATGAACTTCTTACGTGGGGTTGTGCCGATTACAGCCTTCCCCGGCCCCAAAATACCACTGATATCCAGCTTTGTGGGATGGAACAAAATGAATGAGCGGCATTCAACTTTTACTCATGAGTAGACCTGTTGAGATTAATGAACATGACTAAGTTGGGTCCATTAATTTCAATAGGTCAACGGTGAGTAAAAGCTTAATACCACCCAATCCAGATGACACCCCCCCCCTCACGATCAAGTCTTTATACATTATCCCAGCTGCACAGAACAGAACCTAAAAATAAGGAAGTGAATTTCTGGCTGACTAGAAATGAGGACCAGTTTTAATGGAGGTCCATCTTTTTGCTATTTTATAAGTACATTCCACTTGACACAACTTTGCTTTTTAAATTAATCCTCCGCCCTGGGGCATAGTGAACAGAGATAGGAAGGCAAACACTCTCTTTGACACCAGTAGGAGTTTTGAAATTATTGCTGTTAGAGTTGTCAGACCTCCAGCGCTGGTCTGAAGTCACCAGGTTTGCCTGTTCCCCTCCAAGTGGCAGGGGGAGGGTTTGAATAACCAGGTGACAGAGAGAATGCTTTAAAAATGTATATATTAAGCAGACTATGTGTGCAGTTCCAAACTTCAGACTGGCAGGAGCTGGCTGCAAATTATTGTGTCTCTTGGGGACCAGTTCTGACCTCCACCACTCCCTCCTTCCCTCTCCCAATTAACCTCCATCTCCAGGACTCAGTGGTGGGAGGGAACACAGAGGAAGACTTGCCCATGACATCACCAGGGTCCGCCTCCCGCGGCAGCACCTGGGGTCACCCCTAGGTCTCAGTTTGGGGCCCTGAAATCTCAGGGTGTGAGATGCTCTTGACCTATCAACCCTTAATTGCCATGTAATATTTATGGGTGGGGGAAAAGAATTATTCTTTTCAAATTGCAGCAGAGAGGTGGATGCATTAAAATACCACTGCCACCCTGCGTGGATTTTGGCCCAATCCAGATCTCTATGCCAGGGGTAGACAACCTAAGGCACGTGGGCCGGATGCAGCCCAATCGCCTTCTCAATCCGGCCCACAGACGGTCCGGGAATCAGCGTGTTTTTACATGAGTAGAATGTGGCCTGCCTGGTGTTTTTACATGAGTAGAATGTGTGCTTTTATTTAAAATGCACCTCTGGGTTATTTGTGGGGCATAGGAATTCGTTCATTCCCCCCCAAAAAAGATAGATAGGTAGATAGATAAGTAGGTAGATAGATAGATAGATAGATAGATAGACAGACAGGGGCGGAGCGAGCCAGTCTGCCGCCCGGGGCGGCAAACATCAAGGCACCCCTCCCCGTGCGCGCGTCATGACGTCACGACGCATGCGCAGCCTCCTGGGTGGACTGTGCATGTGTGGATATGCGCAGTCCACCCAAGATGGCGGGCGCGATCGGCCGGCACCCCTTCCGTGCGGTGCGGCAACCTTTAAGGCTGCAGCACGTGAACAGCGGCACAGACGCTGTGCTGCTGTTCGCGCGTTGCAGCCTTTTAAAAGTTGCCACGCCGTCGATCACGGGGATGGGGCCTGCCCCCAGAGTGTCACCCTCCCCAGGGCGGTACCCGGGGTGGACCGCCCCCACCCCCCTTGCTCTGCCCCTGTAACATAGAGAGATAGTCCAGCCCACCACATGGTCTGAGGGACGGTGGACCGGCCCACGGCTGAAAAAGGTTGCTGACCCCTGCCCTATGCAGTTGGTTTTAATTTTTAGAACCTTGACATTACGTCACATGACACATTTAGAGTAACATGTAATTGGGCCGGGGCCCTAAAAGACACAGTAAGAAGGTCCACTGCCCAGCAACTCTCATTAAAAGGAATCTCTGCTGTCCGGCATGCTGGAAAAACCTGCTGCCAGCTAGAGTAGACAGTATTGGGCTCTATGGATCAATGGCTATAGGGTAGTTTCCTGCATTCGGTGGCTGCATAGAGGACAGAAATAAGAGGATGAAGATTGTGGTGGAGGCGGGGAGGAAGTTAGTAGATAAAGGAAATGCAGAGGAGGGAGGAGGGGTCAGCAGGAGTGCTATAGGAAGCCATCAATTGACAAAAATGTAAAACACACGGTGTGAAGCACTGTGCCCAGTTATAAAGCAGGATTGCCCTCATAGCAGTGTCTGTTTATTCATACAGCCACAGGCCAGGTTAATGGTGAAGATCCAGTTCTCTCCTAGATTTTAGGGAAACCCAGTCACCATTTGGAGACGTACAAACACAGGGTGCTTGAAATGTTTGCTGGGGAAAGACAAAACTCGTTCGGCCCTCCGTACTCACCAGCTTTCTTCTTAATTTGAAAGAGCCATTTCTCGACCCCCTTTTTCTATGCAAAGCAGTATCTGATACGTTTTGCAGAGAAGCTGCACAGAATCGTAATGTTATGTACCGGTAGGTGCCTGGCTGTGTGGCTTTGTCGCTTGCGTTGTGTAGAGGGTCTCACTTTTCGTGTGTCTAGAACCAAGCTTAGCAGGGATCATTCCCAACAAAACAAAACGAAAAAGACCACAAGGAACAACATGACACACGAACTTCAATCCACATGCATCTCCATACCTGGAAGCCCCATAGGTTTGCGTTTGTGAGCTTTAGGTTTCGAGTGTTTTCAAAAAAAAGGGGGGGGGAGAAAGGTGGGGTAAGAAAAAAAAGAGCACAGGAGAAACCAAAAAGGGAGAAAGCAAAGTTTTTTTTATAAAAAAAGGGAAGGTGGGAAGAAAAGAAACAGAACGAAGAAAATTAGCACATGAGCTAAGAGTGTTCCATCCAGCAGGTAAACTCTGAAAGGGCTCAGCTGTCAGTCCACTTCAGAGGCCTAGATTCAGCATAATATTTTAAACACATAAATCTATCTGTCAAAACCAGTTGTGAGCAATTGGGGTGGGTGTGGTGGGTGCCAAGGAAAAATCAGGAGTGCGTTTTATGCTCCTGTGAGGCCAAGACTTTGCCTGCTCCACACCTGACATCACATAGGGCATCAGATAGCTAGCTACAGGTTGGGTAAAATTAGGACCACTATTGGGCCATATTAGGCCTGCAGACCATAGGTTTCCCCACTGCTAATGTAGAACATGAGGGAACAGACCACAGTAAGGTTACAGCAGAAGAAAGGATTCCTGTAAGTGAGCCGATCAACAAACTGTTGCCCGAGGCCAATTAAACCTCACCCTCCAAAACGATCTCTTTTATTACATCCCTCTGCTGTTCCAACATCAATAAAGACCGTAAGAATGAGCAAAACCTGTCCACTTACAGTAGATTCGCTGCATGAAGCCAAAGTTAAGATTCCCCAAAGGAGTACTCTTCCTCTCACCACCATAAAGGTGCCACCATGACCACATCTACACAGCTGAAACAAAATAAAAAAATTCCTTGCAGTAGCGCCTTAGAGACCAACTAAGTTTGTTCTTGGTATGAGCTTTCGTGTGCATCTGAAGAAGTGTGCATGCACACGAAAGCTCATACCAATAACAAACTTAGTTGGTCTCTAAGGTGCTACTGGAAGGAATTTTATTTTTTATTTTGTTTCGACTACGGCAGACCAACACGGCTACCTACCTGTAACATCTACACAGCGTCAGCTAGCATCTGCCATCAGCTTTCTACAAATTCTGATCTTCCAAAGGATTGTCAGAACTGTAGTTTGGGGGGGAAAGGTTGCGGATTTCATTTTAGCGATTCCTAACCCACGAACGCATGCCCTCAACAGAGCTAGTCCCTTGGTGAGGAAGATATTATTGTTAAACTGGTTTGAGCAGGGTAGGTGTTTGCCCACACTTGTCTACTGCGCACCGTTTACAAGTGTCACTTGGAACATCTCAGGCATGTGCTTAAATGGCCCGAAGGAAGAGGGCAGAACAGGGCGGAATGAAAGCTGTTATCTCTGTAAAGGATGAAAGCTTCAGCCAGAATGGAACGCCATAAGACTTCAATTAACTGGAAGCTATAACCGCAAATTGTGAAAATTGGAAAGCTGTCTTCAACAAACTCGCCAGAAATTCTGCACATCACACACTGCAAAATTCAAACATTGCCTACAATGGCAGGTGTATTTTTTTAAAAAAAATCTGATTTGAAAACACCCAGAACTTTGCAAATATATATATCTCGCAGCTTATTTTGCTCCACACATCATTGTTCTGGTTTGGAAAGCTCTCGTGATCTTTTCTTATATATTTAGCAACAGCAGAAACGCTAAAATGTTAAGCTAGATGCTCTCTCTGAAGAGATAAACGGGAGACAGGCTTCTACCATATCATGCTGCAGGTGGGGGGGGGGCTCCAGCAATAAGATGTTTTTCGAGACATAAAAATCCCCGCAAACAGAAGTTAAGCATGTCAGGAAGAAAGCCAGGCTAAATCGTGATGGGAAAAGAAGTGCTTGTCTTCCTTCTGAGGTAGGATAGGCTGAGAAGAGCTTGCTCCTTAAGGAAGCAACAGCGTCACTAAAGTTAGACATCCTAGATCTGTGCACAAGGAAATCCAGACCTGCAGGGCGAGATTAAACCAAGGGTTCATCTGGATTTCCTTTGGTGCTGCATTTCTAGGCACAGGTCCACTCTTTACTGCAGAATCAGAGCAAACAGCAATCTGCAGAAAACCCTAATTGCTATTTGTTCTGATTCAGCATTAAAGAGTGTGTTTTCACAAGGAAAGGACCACACTGGGAGGGAAACCTGTGCCTAGAAAGAGTGGGGGGGGAGGTAAGTGTGAATCATGGAACTGTAGAATTTGAAGAGGCCACAAGGATCATCTAGTCCAACCCGCTGCAATGAGGGAATCTTTTGCCCAATGTGGGGCTTGAACTCACAACCCTGAAATTAAGAGTGTGGAACATGTGTGGAACAAAGTCCATAAGCACAACAGGACTTCCCACCTTCTCTTCCCCCCATGACCTCTAAATCTGCTCAGGAGGGGAACCCCCAGGACAGTCCTGTTGCCCAAGCAGACTTTTTTCTGCACACACATTCCCCAGTTAAGACTACATTGAATTGCACCCATAGTATTTGCAGGGAGGAAGGCCAGACCTGAGGAAAATACTTTTAATTTTCCAGGTAGCATAAGCAACAGAGCTCGTCTTATGTCATTATACACTCTAGATAAATACACTTCTGCCCAACTCAGGAAGACAAATTCTGCCGTTCTGTGGTGGCTGAGTTATAGCCTGCTATAGCACTTTTTAAGATTTAACCAGAGTAGCTTTCCTACAGATGAAATCACTGCCTATAATAATAAAGAGGCTCTCCGGTGACTTACAAGAATTAATTAATCCTCTTCATTTGAAAGGCAAGTGTTACTAATCCTAATTACAAAGAAGACAGTTAAACCTCCACCGTGTGTGACCTTCTCGGCATCACCTTAAAGATCAGTCTGATGCAGAGAGCACTGTGAGAAAAATCTAGGTGCGCAATTCACAGAAAAGTGCAGAATCTCTCCATCCGGTGCATTTTTAAAAATGGCATTTTGTAAATCATAGCTTTCGTGCATCTAAAATTAAATTCTTCCATCACTTTGGAAACATCTATGCAATATCCATTAGGAATTGGAGCAGTGCATGGATTGGGGCTCTGATATGAAGGACAGATCCTGCCTCTTTGCAACTCTCTGTTGCTTGTCTCCTTTCCTCCGCTGATGATGAAATTCTCCTTAAGAACACCTGTGCCTTTCTTCCCCTCTATTCCCAGTCTCCTTTTTCTAACTGATAATTTCAAAATGGAGTTGCCTTTTTGCAATTAATAAAGGGGATGGGGGTTGGTTGCAAGAAGAGGAACATGGGATGATTGAATCATAGAATCATAGATTTGGAAGAGACCACAAGGGCCATCCAGTCCAACCCCCTGCCAAGCAGGAAACACCATCAAAGCATTCCTGACAGATGGCTGTCAAGCCTCTGCTTAAAGACCTCCAAAGAAGGAGACTCCACCACACTCCTTGGTAGCAAATTCCACTGTCAAACAGCTTACTGTCAGGAAGTTCTTCCTAATGTTTAGGTGGAATCTTCTTTCTTGTAGTTTGAATCCATTGCCCCGTGTCCGCTTCTCTGGAGCAGCAGAAAACAACCTTTCACCCTCCTCTATAAGACATCCTTTTATATATTTGAACATGGCTATCATATCACCCCTTAACCTTCTCTTCTCCAGGCTAAACATACCCAGCTCCCTAAGCCGTTCCTCATAAGGCATGTGTTGAGCTTATCCTTTATTTCCATGAGGTTCTGCACCGTCCTATCTCATTGATGGAAACTGAGCAGAATGTTTCAGTCTGTTTTCTGAATGATTTTTGTACATGCATGCATTTAACGCTAATAATAATAATAATAATAATAATAATAATAATAATAATAATAATAGGTTATTTGTACCCCACCCATCTGACTGGGTTGCACCAGCCACTCTGGGCGGCTGCCAACATATATAAAAACATAATAAAACATTTTACATTAAAAAGCTTCCCCATACAAGGCTGCCTTCAGATGTCTTCTAAAGGTTACATAGTTACTCATCTCCTTGACATCTGATTGGAGGGTGTTTCACAAGGTGGGTGCCACTACCGAGAAGGCCCTCTGCCTGGTTTCCTGTAGCTTCACTTTGTACAGTGAGGGAACTGTCAGAAGGCCCTCGGAGCTGGACCTTAGTGTCCGGGATGAACGATGGTGGTGGAAATGTTCCTTTGGGTATATAGGGCTGAGACTGTTTAGGGCTTTAAAGGTCTACAGCAACACTTTGAATTGTGCTCGGAAATGTACTGGGAGCCAATGTGGGCCCTTCAGGACCGGTGTTATATGGTCCTGGCGGCTGCTCCAAGTCAACAGTCTAGCTGGTCTAGCTGCCACATTCTGGATTAGTTGTAGTTTCCAAGTCACCTTCAAAGGTAGTCCCACCTAGAGCACAATGCAACATTTCTCCCCTCTCTCCTCTGCATCCCATATGCCCCCCCCAAAAAAAAATTGGTCAGAGAACCCCCAGAACAGCACACAAGGTGAGAAGCAAAAGGATCGTTCCTTCTGAAATACTTGAGCTGATGGAATAATTTATTTGGCGTTACGCTGAATTCCTCCCCAGGATACCAAATCTAGGGGAGGGAGACCAACACGGCTACCCACCTGTAACTGGAACGAAAGTAAAGTTATGCAATCCCTGTGAAAAGCCTGTGAAAAGCTACAGGGAAACTGATAAAAACTTTGTCCCTCAACTCCAGCTCTGCAAGCCCAAAGATGCACCTTCAAATGTGAAAGGTGTTTAGAAGCTCTTGTCGGCTTTATATCACACATCAACTTCAGGTCTGCTGTGAAGGCACTTCTGTGGACTCACGGTTCATTCCTTCCTGTTCGCTTTTGGGACTAAATCCTTGTGCGCAACCTTGCTTAAACTCCAGAACTGTGTGCAATGCTGCAACTAATTGATGGGGGGAATGGAATTGATAAAGGATTGTCTGCACTGTGGAGGTGAAGCGGGAAAGAGTTCCCCCACCCCCATCCCCATGCCAGGAAGACACTTTTCCCACTTCAGAAACAAGTGGAAAAAGGTGTCCGTTTCACGACAGCTCTTTTTCACCTTGGGACTTACTTAAATCTCCTGTCAGCCCCAACCACCTGAAGTGTGTTGTACTCCAAAATATCTGGAGAGCATCAGGTTGGGGGAAGACTGACCTATCCACAGCAGTATCCTGACACTCACTATTATATTGTGACCAGCTCTATGCAATCACCCGTAAGAGCAGAGAAACTTTGGACCACAGATCACCAGTGCTGAAGC
This sequence comes from Lacerta agilis, assembly GCF_009819535.1. Taxonomy (NCBI): domain Eukaryota; kingdom Metazoa; phylum Chordata; class Lepidosauria; order Squamata; family Lacertidae; genus Lacerta; species Lacerta agilis. The sequence goes on from NC_046317.1 coordinate 87,999,364, forward strand.
AATGATTCTTCAACATCAACTTCATTGGACTTGTCATGTTGTGCAGATGCCTGATTATCGTCTTCCAAAGCAACTACAGTCTATTCCGAACTTAAAAATGGAAAGCGTAATGCTGGTGGTCAACAAAAGAGGTTTAAAGACTCTCTCAAGGCAAATCTTTTTAAAAATGTAGTATAAACGCCAACAATTGGTAAACACTTGCCTGCGAGAACTCCAATTGGAGAACAGCCTTTACCAAAGGTGTCATGGGCTTTGAAGACACTCAAACTCAGGATGCAAGGGAGAAATGTGCCAAGAGGAAGGCATGCTTGACAAATCCACACCATGATCAACTCCCACCCAGAAACCAATGTCCCCACTGTGGAATGACTTGTGGATCCAGAATTGGCCTCCACAGTCACTTACGGACTCATTGTTAAAACCGTGTTTATGGAAGACAATCTTACTCAGCTACAATTGATCGCCAAAGAATATTCTGAACTTAAAAATGGAAAGCGTAATGCTGGTGGTCAACAAAGGAGGTTTAAAGACTCTCTCAAGGCAAATCTTTAAAAAAAACATAGTATAAACGCCAACAATTGGTAAACACTTGCCTGCGAAAACTCCAATTGGAGAACAGCCTTTACCAAAGGTGTCATGGATTTGAAGACACTCAAACTCAGGATGCAAGGGAGAAACGTACTAAGAGGAAGGCATGCTTGGCAAATCCACATCGTGATCAACTCCCACCCAGAAACCAATGTCCCTACTGTGGAAGGACTTGTGGATCCAGAACTGGTCTCCACAGTCATTTACGGACTCATTGTTAAAACCCTGTTTATGGAAGACAATCTTACTTGGTTATGAGGGATCGAAGAAGAAGAAGAAGAAGAGCAACAGGATTTTTATTTTTATTTTATTTTGTTAAAAAGATGGGGCAGGAGAGCGGCTGGGATCCAAAGATCTCCTTTGATCCTTGTTTGAAATACTTATGTGATCCTTTCGTGCTCTAAAAATAAGAAGCAAAGCGGCTCACAAAACAACACATCTACAAAAGGGCAATGTTAAACTAGAGGCTGACGCCGGGAGTCACCCATAAAAACCTGTTTTAAAAAATCACACATGCCAAGAAAAGAACAGCAGATAAAACAGCAAACCCAAAAACTAGTGCAGGGCCAAAAAATTTCCATTTAAAAGCTTTTTCTAAACCACTTAATGGTTGTTAAGTCCTGAGAAATCTCTATGTGGGACAAGAAGCTCCAGTTAGAACTGGATATGGAACAGCTGATTGGTTCAAAATTGGGAAAGGAGTACGACAAGGCTGTATATTGTCTCCCTGCTTATTTAACTTATATGCAGAATTCATCATGCGAAAGGCTGGTCTGGATGAATCCCAAACCGGAATTAAGATTGCCAGAAGAAATATCAACAACCTCAGATATGCTGATGACACAACCTTGACGGCAGAAAGTGAGGAGGAATTAAAGAACCTGTTAATGAGGATGAAAGAGGAGAGCGCAAAATATGGTCTGAAGCTCAACTTCAAAAATAACTAAGATCATGGCCACTGGTCCCATCACCTCCTGGCAAATAGAAGGGGAAGAAATGGAGGCAGTGAGAGATTTTACTTTCTTGGGTTCCATGATCACTGCAGAGAACAAACACCCCCGAAATTGGAGAGGGTGAAGACAGAACTCATTGCCCTTCACTAGAATTTCTGTGTTGCTCTCAAAGATCACCAGCTGCCATTTTTTTTCCTCCCAGAAGCCCCAGCAGAGTCTGTTGCATCATCCTGTAACCCGGTTCCCAGTGGTGCTGGGTTTAGCCACCAGGAGAAAACCCCAGCAGAGGGCAGTAGATGTTGCTCCCCATTAGCACCAGATTTAGGGTGGCGCAGGAAGTTCCCCCAAACAGGACACTGAGGGAGCGTGAAATTGAGAAAATCCATAAACTTGGAAGAGGGTACAAGCCCCTCTTGAAATGACCGTGCTGTAAGATCTGGACTCCCCCCATGCAGACTGAAGGTGCAAACAGGTGAATAAACAATTCGTCTTACAGCTACGATAGTCTCCATTGTGTCTCAATTCTCCAAACAAACCCTGGGCGAGTGAGTGGGTTGGAGCCCCATGGGCTCTTGCCACCGCTTGGCAGAGAGATGAGGCACCCAACTTTTGCAACTCTATTAAAAACCCGCCCCACGCAATGGAGAGGCACAAGGGATATTCAACATTGGTCCCCTCAGTTTAACCTTTGAGGCCGCACGCCTGAAAATCCAACCGGCAAGGAAAGGCAGCCATGACTCAATGGATTCATGCTATTTTTTTCCCAGGGCATCTCACACAGTTTGCCAAATAAGCACATTAAGGATGAAAGAGAGCCTGCACATTGTTGGCCCGGGGATGAATTGCACACTGTGAAAACCAGGGATGTGGAAAGTGACATGGTCTGCTGTGTTTAGCATCCGGGAAAATACCTAACCCTCCCCCTCCCCCCCACACACACCCCTGGCTCAGCTCAAGTCAGGATTGCCATATTGTGTCATCTGCCCGTAGTGAAATGACGCAGGCTGTTTCTCATCTAGGGAGACTTCTGGAAAGAATCCTTCATTCTGGGAGTTTCTTCTCCCCAAGCGTCATCGCGGGGATTCCCTGCAATTTCCATCTAGGCAGCCTGTGCAAGAATATTCCACTGGCCAAGGAACAAGCGCTCTGGAGAATCCTTTGATGCTGAACTGCTGTCAGTAGAAACCATCCCATTTAAACTCGAAAAATGAAGGGTGCCTTTAGTTGGTTAGGAATACGGAAGATTTGTTTCAGCCTAACAGCACAACCCTGTTTACTTGGAACTGCTGTAAGTCCCACCCTGGTCCATGGGGCTGGTGCCAAGGTGCAGGATTCCAACCTAAGGTCTGTTTGCCCCCTTGTTTACGAAGCATGGATCACAATTATGAACTCTGAACTGCAGCTGCCACAGGGGTGGAGGGGGGACAACTCAAGGAGGAAAGAAGAATTTTTATAGGGTTCTGCAAAGGAGCATAGATAAATTGAACTATGTGCATGTTTGGAAGTCATGTTCTCAGGGCACCTAACAATCAAATACAGTAATTAAAAGGGAGAACTGGACGAGGATGCCGAGGCTGGTGACTGAGAGCCCACAGGGAAACCTACCTAGCAGGGCTGTTGTGGGGGTTAAATGGGGGGGGCAAGAAACATGTACGCTACCCTGAGCTCCTCGGAGAAAAAGGTGGGCAGGAAATGTAATACATAAGCGATTAAAATCTAAATGTACGTCAGCCAGCGTATTTGTTCTTACACAAGGAAGGGATCTGGTGCTGTACTGGAGAGTCCTGCACAATGGGGGTTGGGGGGCTATTTGATTGAGAGTCACATTTCCTTGTAGGTAATCTGTTAGGAATGGTGGGAGGAACCAGCTGGGGAACAACCAAGGGAAGAAGGCTCAGAGCTCACTGAGTGGGAGGGGGGCAATGATGGGGGGTCAGAGGGAAAATCTTTAGTCTCAGCAACTGTTCCATGGAGGCAAGGCCTCCGTTGCTGTGCCCACTAGGCCTGACACTCCTGTGCAGATCCTGTTTGGCTAACTCCAGCTTGCTCGGTGTGATTTACTGCTGCCTCGTTCCTGTCACATGCTGCCATTGAGCAGGACTAGAGCTAGTGGTGGGTGGGGCACCCCCTTTTCTTTCTCTCTGTCTGGAACCCCCCTTTTGCCCCCATTTTTTCATCCCCTGGGCAGCCACATGAAATGAGGTTGAGAGCCCATAGCCCACACAATGTGAATGAGCATTCCTGGTGCATTCAGCGTGTCCGGCTCCCTTCTTGCCTTGCCCGCCTGCTGCTTCTGCCCCTGTGGTGGATTCTCTGTTGCCCTACCCAGCCCTGCCTTGCTGGACCTCGTGCCCTGCAAAGACCTTGGCACAAGAGCACGTTAGAAAGCAGCGTCAATACATCAAGATTGTAAATCGTGCAAACAGCCCCATTCTGTGACCGCTTGCATTTCACACGGCCCCTGATAGCGGACAACATCCGTGGTCCAAAACACACTCAGAATGCCTGCTTGGATATGCCACGCATCAGGAATCAGATTGAATACAGCTCAGTTTTTATTTCTAGCAGACATCTCGCTCTGGCCGATAGCAACCCAGCTGCCACTCAACTGGACAAAATCCAATTTATCTCTTACAGTTTTTTAGCCTGGCATTCAGCCGCTCAAGGATAAATGAGGAGGAGGTGCTGGACAACGTAACATGATCGTTTGCTTTACAGTATGGAAAAGCTTTAATTGTACTGATTAGGATTGTTTTTTTTAGAAAGGATAGACATGCACACCATTCTGTTAGGCATTATTTGCAACCATCTTCATTCTGTGCGAGAGAGCTATACCTCCATCCTCCTTTATGCTCTGCGTACGTGCGTCCGTGCAAACGAAGGCAAGGCTGCAATCCTAGATATACCGTACTTCCCTGTGAGTAAGCGCCACTTGAACAGAATTGCACTGTAAACGTACGGCCTCACTGCAGACACTCTTGAAACTTGCAAATTTAAGGAACACGACTAACCACAGAGACTTTGTGTCTCTGGAGATGAAGTGGTTGGGGGCTCTCCCACGCTCTCTGCTCTGCAGTCCCAGATGCTAAGCTGTTAGAACAAAGTATTCAACCCAGATTTTGAATAGAGTCAGATCTGCACCTCCACAGCTGAAAACAGCCACATTAACCTGCCGTTGTTAATAGAGGTGCAATGCTCAAAGGTTCTGTTTCTTATGCTGATGCTGCTAGATTTCATCAGACGTGTTTTAAGATGTTAATATGGCAGACTGTGAAAACATCAGGACTGAAATGGTTTACTGCATTACCCACATGCAGCTCCCCAGACCTTGAAATCTGTGGGACTCCCTGCCTATTGATATCGCAGTACCCTTTTCAGAGCCTGCTAAAACCAGCTTTGCTTAGACAAGCCTACCCAAGGTACTTAGAAAGCTGATGATCTATTATTTGAAAGTTTTAAATTATTGCTGTGATTTTTTTCTTAGTGGTAATTTTTTTTGTTTTTATCTTTTTTGAAACCACATTGAGGTTGGGGTTTTTTTTTTTACAATTACAATTAAGCAGTGTATAAATATTAGGAAATAATCGAACAGAACAGAGGGTGTTTTCAGTGGCATCCCTCTCCTGGGAGGCTGGTTATCCTAGGCTGAGCTTGCCACTCCTGCAGCTGGTGAATCATCCAGACCATAAACTCACCAGATAATCTTAGGAAAGTCATTCACACTCAGCTTCGACATTCACCACTTGCAATACTGAAGCAATGTTGGCTTCCCTAACAGGCTCCAATTGCTTTTATTGATATTGGCCAATGGCCATTGCAACTTTGCAGAGAATAAGTTTCAGAAATGCAAACTCTCAAAAATTCAGTGACCTGGATTTTTAAAAAAAATAAAATAAAAAATAACACACCCAAAAATTGAAAATTAAAACTCCAAAACACAACGAACAGCGCAACAGCAAAATAGGTCAATGGTCCGTCGGATTAAGACATTGCCACAGCTACTAACTATGCAGTCTAAAATAATTCTTGCTGGATTCTCAAGGCTGCCAAGGCATAGAGGGAAGCTCTGTGACTTGCAAAATCATCGAAATCAAACAGAAGGCAAATCCTCTTTCCCCAACTGTGCTAAAACGGCACCAATAAATTCAGAAAGTTGTTTGGAGCACGAAGAGTAGAACAGAAGGCAGCAATCCTTGCATGTGGGAACTATCGGAACTGCAACACAGGGCAACTTCCCGGTGGTAAAATAGACTCTGAACCAGCCCCTTCCAAAAAGGTTGTGCATGAGCACACTGGGACAGGAAGAGCTACAAAGGGCTTCCTGTTTGGGCTGGGACTTTGCCTGAGCAGCGGTTACCTTCCTTGCTCTGCTGTCTGCCTGCCGCACATCTCCATATGACTCTACCCCAACTTCTGGTACGCAGCAAACCATCGTTTGCAGGCATGTCCAAATGTTGACAAACCATGGTTTGCACAAAGCGCAGCTTGCCCTCAAAGCCAGATCCCAAGCTGCAGATAACAAAGCACGGCAAACCCTCTCAAAACATACTGTTGTTGTTGTTGCAGCAGAAGGGGGCTACAACACAGCTTGTCACACACAGCCTCCAGGCCATGGGTTGCATGGGCCCTAAGCCGCACAGATATTTCACGAGTTACAAATGTCAAACCCGAGTCACCAGCCACTTCAGCTGCACATTTCCGCAGCCAACTAGCTCTCTGCATCCTGTTGGCACCACCCAAGCCACATTCCCCAAGCTGGGCGTAACTTTCTAGCTAAAAGTCTCTTACGAGAAGAAGGTGAGCTCAATTGCCTGGGCATCCCCAACGCTTCCTGCTCTCAATCTCTTGCACATTGAAAGGTAAAGGAACTGCTGTCGCAAGAGGCTATTCCAGGTTGTTTGAAAAAGCCAGACTCACCACAAAATCCCCCACTACACTGACATACCAGAGCAGCCCAAAATGCCCGCGAAAATAAAGAAGAGGGTGTTTTTTAGGGTGGGGTTTGAGTGCTGATTTTTATTTTTTACCTTTCGGGGGTGGGAAACCTTCAGGAGGTCTTCTGGCAATTGCCGTGGCAACTGTCACAGAACAACACCAACAACGAGTGCAGAAAAATAAAGATGAAAACCAACACAAAACGTACACACGGACACACATATACAAGAAAAGAAAATAAATTAATACAATGGGCATGGAAACAACGGGGAGATAAATCCGCGACAATTGGAAAGAAAACTAAACTCGCGGAAACGCCAGCGGCTGCTCCCGGCGAGCTTTTAAAAGAACGGTGAAAGCAGAATGGTTTGCTTCAACGCAACGAAACAGAAGCATGCTGGATGGAAGTGGGCAAGAAAAACGAAACGTAATAAGGAAATACTGACCTGTACATGGGGACGGTCACGGTTCTCTCGTAGTAATTCCAAGTCGAATGCAAATCGGTTCGAGTGAGGTTTGTGGCATAGAACCTCCATGCAGCCTGAGAAGGGAAGAATTATTATTATTATTATTATTATTATTATTATTATTATTATTATTAATGTTATTATTATTGTTGTTGTTGTTATTATTATTATTATTATTATTATTATTATTATTATTATTATTATTATTATTATTATTATACCACCCTATACCCGGGGGTCTCAGGGCGGTTCACAGAATAAAATCAAGATATAAAACCACAAAATATCTAATAAAAATAAAAACAGCAACTCAATACCCCCCCCAAAAAAACTTTTTAAAAAGGCATAGGATGTAAATCAGATTAACCAAAGGCCTGGTTACAGAGGAACGTTTCTGCCTGGAGGCTAAAGGTGTATAATGAAGGTGCCAGGTGAACTTCCCTGGGGAGAGCATTTCACAGATGGGGAGCCACTGCAGAGAGGATGCAGGTGTAATTTAAAGAGGGGTGTGGAAGCAAGGAGAGAGATCTGGTTGCTGCAATCTATTGTTTACTCCAGGCCTGGGGAGCCGGGGAGACTTTGGGCGCGTTTGGACTACAATTCCCATCTGCCCCAGCCAGCAAGGTCAGTGTCCAGGGATATCAGGAGCTGAACAGCACATGGAAGGCCACAGAATCCCCGTCCTTAAAGAGGACAGGAAGAAGAAGAAGAAGAAGAAGAAGAAGAAGAAGAAGAAGAAGAAGAAGAAGAAGAAGAAGAAGAAGAAGAAGAAGAAGAAGAGTTTGGATTTGATATCCCGCTTTATCACTACCCGAAGGAGTCTCAAAGCGGCTCACATTCTCCTTTCCCTTCCTCCCCCACAACAAACACTCTGTGAGGTGAGTGGGGCTGAGAGACTTCAGAGAAGTGTGACTAGCCCAAGGTCACCCAGCAGCTGCATGTGGAGGAGCGGAGACGCGAACCCGGTTCACCAGATTACAAGTCTGCCGTTCTTAACCACTACACCACACTGGCTCTGACCATCTCAGGTGATTCTTCAACGTATCAGTTATCTTGAAGCTCAGCAAGGGGGAGAGTTAGTATCTTCCCCCCTGCAGGTGAAAAACCTTATGGGGAGGGGGAGAGATTCTGATCAGAAAAACAGCCTATGGAGGAAGTGATTAGGCAAGCACACACATTCTCTCTCTCTCTCTCTCTCCACACACACAGCCCTCGATGTGAAGCTCCTCACAGCTTGAGGTGTTTACTTCGTGCAGCACCTACTTTGGCCTCATATGCCCTGCACAGATCCATATTCTTCATCTCCTTCACTCTGGAGAGCTGTGCCAGGGAATGAGAAGCTGTTCCCCACCAGTGCCGCTCGGTGATTTATGCAGCAATTTCCAGTCCCTCTCCCTCCCTCTCCCCACACCAAGAATTCTGTTCTCCTTATGAAGTGATCTTAAGTTGGATTTTTTAAAAAGAGTAGATGAAAATGTACTCTGGTCTGTATGCAGATAGGAATCTGTTTTTGGAGCAGCAGCAAAAATCTGCACCCCATTTCCAGCGCCATAGCTGTGGGAATTCAGGCCACAGGCAAGATGAGTTTGCCCGAGTAATTAATTAAGCTTGCCTGCTTCGTCCTTCTTCCCTCCCCACTGTTGCTCAGCTTAAGACTAGCTGACAAGGCTAGCTTCCTTCTGGTGGGAGGTCATGCTCAAGAGATGCTCAGCTGATGACTAGCATCAACAAAAGTATAGTGTCCAGATCAAGGGCAGTAACAGTACTGCCTTAGTCAGACCACACCTGGAATAATATGTCCCGCTCTGGGCACCACAATTTAAGAAGAATATTGACAAGCTGGGATGTGTGCAGAGGAGAGCGGCAGAGATGATCAAGGGTCTGGAAACCAAGCCTTATGAGGAATGGTTGAAGGAGCTGGGTATGTTTAGCCTGGAAAAGAAGAGACCGAGAGGAGATGGGAGAGCCATCTTCAAATATCTCAAGGGCTGTCGCATAGAAGAGGGAATAAGCTTGTTTTCTCCTGCTCTGGAGAGTAGGACTCAAACCAATGGCCACTGAGATTATGGCCTTTCCCAACACTGTTTGATTAACATAGCTTTCCTCCTCCTACCTATTATATGCATTGATCCTTGCACCCAGGGGCAGCTGATGCCCAATAGGATGGAAAGCAGAGATGCCAATTGTAGGCAGAGCCAGGCAGAGCCAACAACAGGCAGAGATGACTAATTGTAGTTTTGCCTCCATCCTCCTCCCTACTGAGATCTGCAAGGGTAAAACTGAGACAGAGGAGGAGGAGGAGGAGGAGGCTGACAGCCATGAGCTGATTGCACAATAGGAAGGCTGACACTACCCCATTTGCCTTAAAGAAATCAGCCCTGAGTGCTCACTGGAAGGGCAGATCCTGCAGTTGAGGCTCCAATACTTTGGCCACCTCATGAGAAGAGAAGATTCCCTGGAAAAGACCCTGATGTTGGGAAAGATGGAGGGCACAAGGAAAAGGGGACGACAGAGGATGAGATGGTTGGACAGTGTTCTTGAAGCGACTGGCATGAGTTTGGCCAAACTGCGGGAGGCAGTGGAGGATAGGGGTGCCTGGCGTGCTCTGGTCCATGGGGTCACGAAGAGTCGGACACGACTGAACGACTGAACAACAACAACCCCATTTGCCACAACAGACCAGCCACCACCGCTTGCACCCATTCCTCAGTTTGCAAGGCTCAAACACTACTTTCCAAGCAAAAGGTTCGCACTGATCAACTCTTTTTAAAGGCTAAATCTTTGCAAGAGAGATGCAGGGTGGCACAGCTGCAAGAGTTTTGGAGCTTAGCTGCCCTTGAATGTTCCCCTCTCCCCCATCTGGCCGCCTGTTCCGCCTCGCCGTGTCAGCACCAGGAGGCAAGGGGCAGCCCCACGGGAGTCTCCCCGAACTCGGAGAAAGGGTGGCATCTAAATGCGGTAATGAGTTCCGAGTGCCGAGAGGCCTGCAATTTCGTCTGATTCAGCATTTCCCTGGCACAGCCTTTGATATGTGTTGCTGCAGCAGCGTATAAATAGAAGTTGGATTTATTTATTTTTAAACCCCGGAGTCCTGCACACAGCAATCAAGGGGAAATTATTAGCTGGCATGCTGCGACCAAAGAAAAACAGATGGAACTCTGGGTTTTGGCTCAGAGTCTGGTGGGAATTGGTCCACCGAGGAGGAACAAGTGCCTCGTGGCTATAGAGGAAGGAAGGAAGAAAAATCGCCCAACGCTGTAATTTGAGTCTCAAGAGGATGGCCAGAGCTGAGGCAGGTGGAGCTAAGATACTATTGTTTCTCTTGCCCTTAGCTAAGCATGTGGTGATGCCTGAAGTCCCCTCATTAGTAGAAAACTATGAAGGCAATGTAACATGTGCAAAGATGCTCAGCGCTCTTGGCTCTGTTGCATCCAAGTACTCTTGGCCAACTGGCATTTAACAAGGTAAAAGGACAGTTGAGTCCAGCACTTATCTCTCTTTTCAGGCCGAGGGAGCCGCCGTTTGGCCACAGAAAGCTTTCCGGGTCATGTGGCTAGCATGACTAAAATGCTTCTGGTGCAACGGGACGGCGTTTACCTTCCCGCCGCAGCGGTACCTATTTATCTACTCGTACTGGCGTGCTTTCGAACTGCTAGGTTGGCAGGAGCTGGGACAGAGCAATGGGAGCTCACCCCGCGATGGCGGATTTGAACTGCTGACCTTATGATTGGCAAGCCCAAGAGGCCTGGGGGTTTAGACCACAGCTCCACCCGCATCCCCTCATTTTGCAAGACGCAAACCCGAGTGTTCCCCCACAGAGAGCTGCCCTTGAAGACTCACCCGACTCAGAAAGTCTGCAAAGACCTGCTCATGGGACTTTATTTATTTGAAAATTTATATCCCACCCTTTTGTTGCTTATGTTCCACTCGGGGCAGTTATCAATACCACCGTAAAATACCATTTTATTTTTTTTGTGTAGCGTCAGCTTGAGGCTCTCTTCTCTCTCTCTCTTCCCTCTCCACCCCCTCCCCGCTTTTTGCACCCCGTGGGCACAGATTGCAGACCCTGGTCTTCCTGCTCCGGCCCCCTCCAAGCACCCACATTCCAGTCTTCTCACCTGAATCAGGCCCGCTGCAGGATTCCTCCTCTTCTCAAAGTGCTTTTGACGGTGCTGCTCTTGAACCTTCAGCGCAAACCCAGAACCTAGTATACCCTGGGGATAAAGAACGGTGCTATTTCCAGTCAACATGGTCAATGGACTCATTCATCTGCCCCTTACACCAGATTCCAGGGTAAGGGGAATATGACCCTTTAAGAATCACTAGTAGAAGGGACACATTATCTTCAAGAATCTAGAGAATAAAGGAGAACCTGAATCTATAGAGGCATCTAGGCCAGCAACAGATCATGTGATCGGGCAGCAGTGGTCACATGACCTCCCAACAGCTGTGTTGCTGCTGCTTACAGTGGTAACCTCTGGTTAAGAACTTAATTCGTTCCGGAGGTCCGTTCTTAACCTGAAACTGTTCTTAACCTGAGGTACCACTTTAGCTAATGGGGCCTCCCATTACCGCTGCGCAATTTCTGTTCTCATCCTGAAGCAAAGTTCTTAACCAGAGGTACTATTTCTGGGTTAGCGGAGTCTGTAACCTGAAGCGTCCGTAACCTGAAGCGTCTGTAACCCGAGGTACCACTGTACTTAAAGGGAGGGAGGTGGCAGTGGTGAGGGGAGGTTGGTGCAGTGCAAGTACATCAGCCCTTGGGTTGAGCGTCAGTTACTCAGTTTGGGGGGGGGCAGCACAGAAAGCGGGGTTTGCAGCCCCAAATGGCACCAAACCAACACGCCGCTTTGGCACTGGTTTGGAGTCAATCGGACAAGGTTGGGTTGCTGGCCCTTCACTTGCAACCCCAGTTTGAGTGTCTATTGCTCAGTCTTTTGGGGTGGGGGCTGCACAAAACGTGGGGATTGCAGCACAAAACTTGGACATCGGTTTGGCGGGGGCAGGGATCTGGAATTTTGGAGTCCCACGTTAATGAAGCTGGCCGATCTTGAAATCCTTTCCTCGCCTCCCCTGTAAGGTGATAAGGCTGCATTCTCAGATGAGACCTCCTCACGGGAATCAATGGCAGGCTTGTGGCTATCAGAGCCAGTAGCACCAGATTGGCTCTGCCAGCACACCTGCACTGTGTCGACCTCTTAACCACTTCGCCCGTCAGGAGGTCAGGGCAACAGCACTTCCCCAATAGCTTGCCCACTACTAATCCAGACTCTCTTCTCTTTTACCCTGGGAATAGGTGTACCTGTGATCTACAAAAGTGATTTGAATTTTTTTTAAAAAAACTAAATCCATGGCTGTATGACCTTCCGTGTCGATGGAAAGTGTGGTGGAGCTGGGACCATGCGCCAGCGACATGTGCAGGGCAAGATCAGACTTCAGAAATATCGTCTGATCTGGAACCAACTGCTGATGATTCAGGAAAGCAACTCCAACCTCACCACCTCTGCAGCAACCTCAGGGGCGTCTGTCCTTGTGAAACAGGGTGAATAACCTCTTTGGCTCCCCAGGCTAGATCCAGGGCCAGGTTAGGATTGGCCCCGCATGATTGGCAGGCAGGTTGTCCCGCCCACCTGTCAAAATCCATTGAATCAGTAGAACTGCTGAACTGAGGGTGGCTTAACTCCCACTCATCAGCTGATGATCAGGGACTAAATCACTGGCTTGGTTCCCCACTCTTGATGTAGAACAATGAATCACACAGAGTGATGAAAAAAATCATTTCCCGCAACATCATGCCAATGCTACTTTCATCACTGAGCTTAATAAAAATGCGCCTTGCCTAGTGCCTACTTACAGCTGGAAGAGCGAAAAAGGAAACGCCAATCAGGGTGAAAGTTGCCGCAAGGAGGCGCCCATTCCAGGTTTGCGGATATTTGTCCCCGTAGCCAATGGTAGTCAGTGTAATCTGAGGGAAAGGCAGATATCGTCAAGGGTAATGTTGGTTCGGTGTCTAATAGACTGCACGCTTTTTCAAAAGAATAAAATATTCCCATGTGAAATTTCACTCCCAATAATCTTTCCTAAGAGAAATCAATATTATATCTTCTGACTTTTTTTTTAAAAAAAAACTAAGAACCTAATGCTAAATTTGTGGTAGTCTACATCCATAGCCATTCATTCACAAGTGGGAATGCTGCTTCGCCCAAAATAAAATAAAATACTGGGGCGGACACAGCCCCCTGGATTTTTGGCAAAATAATCTGAATTGGGAAAATGGTGTCCTCCAATTTATTTCGCTGTGTTCATCACCGGTCTGCAAGGGGAGAAAGCAGGTATCACCAAATGAGAAAAGAATTATCAGTTACAAAAAAAATAACCTGTCTCATCTGGGCTGCAACCAGTCTCCCTGGTGCTACACTTGTTTTGTGTGTGTTGTAGTTGCTTATCTTCAAAAATATATTCCAACAAATGAAGGTTCCCAACCCCCCACCACATGTTGCAAGCTGAAATGGTACAGCCCAGGTAAATCTCCACTGCATGACTAACCACTTGTTTAACTCTCTCTTTTTCCTTGCTGTAATTCTTCCAGGTCGTCATTTTCCTCTGTACCAAGAGGAAAGAGCAGAAAGCATAATTTGTGGTGGGGAGGGACTGAACCTTTGCCTTATCTCATCCTTATCTGCCCCCTCACCTCACTTCTATTTTAGACTGCAACCCCCTTGAGGGCAGGAACCCATCTATTTTTGCCTGTGCGGTGGAGATTTGAACCCTGGTCTCCCAGGTCCTAGTGTGGCACCCGATTCGCTGCACCACACCACACACCCACACACGAAACCTGAGAAGGCCACCCTCTTGATACCTGGAGAAGAAGTGGGCACGGTTTACAGCTAGTGAAGATGAGGATGCGGGTTTGAATAATGATAGAATCGTAGAGTTGGAAGGGACCCTGCGGATCATCAAGTCTGTTATAAGAATTTTAAGGCCTCAAATATAGAGTAAATATTCATAAACGCACACATATCTAAATATATGAACCATGTGTCTGAAATAGTATGGGAGAGCAATCCTGGAGCCATTTTGACTCTCCCAATGACCTCAGATATTCCTCTGCAGTAGGGGAGGCAAATGGGGAAAGCCTCCCCATTGTCTCTTTGCTCACAAAGCCTGTCTTAAGGGCGTATTTGTGTATGAATAGGGTGAGCCTGTGACCTGGATTCAGGAATTAAAGTATTTACCATCACAAAAGAATGGCCAGGCCGCCCAGGTAAAGCAATCAGTGACCATTATCAGATATCCCAGCAGACAGGATTTCTGCTGTAGACTGCCTCCTTCTGTGATGTATGTATGTATGATGTTTAGGGGGGTGGTCTTGGGATATAAGGGTGGGCAATTTCAAAAGTCTAAAGCAGTGGGGAACAGCAGGGAGGGTTGGCAGCTATGCTATATAAGGGCTTGTGCACCATTGTTCAGGGTTCTCCTCCCTCCTGCATGTGGTGAGTGGGGACCCTGTTGCAACAGTTTATTTCCTTTAATAAAGATCAGGCTTAATAAAGATCAGGGCGTACAAAGGGGGCGGCAGAGGGGGCGGTCTGCCCCGGTTGCCACTTGGGGGGGGGGTGACAAGATGGCCCCTGCCTCCCCCCAGCAGTAGAGCGGCCAAGGGCACACGCAGTCCGCATGGGTGCCGTTCGCGTGGCGTCCGTACGGGCTGCCTCTCACACAGCAAGCGTACGGGCTGCCACTCTCACGCTGTCCATAAGGGCTTCGTATGGGATGCCACTTGCACGGCAGCCCGTACAGCAGCAGCGCAAGAGCAGCAGCCCGTACGGAGTGCACATGCGTGGGATGCCGCACATGTGCAGTCCGTACAGGGTGCCCCACCCAGGGTGCCGGAGAGGGTTCCTCCGCCACTGGGCTTAATTAGCCGCTTTGTTTCTCAATATACTCTGCTTGGCCTCTGTTATTTCCTCCTACCGATAGGCAGGGGCATTCTTAGCCCCTTGGCTGCCGGGGGTGGGAAGCCAAGAGGCACCCCTGGGGGGCGGGGCATTGCGGTGCGTGCGTGCGTCATGACGTCATGACGCACGCGACGCCACGCCCCGGGGGTGCCGGGCGGCGGATTTGGGAGACTCCTGAAGCCTCCGCCCGGCGCGGCACCCTTCATGCCGCGGCTGCTCGTGCCTGTGTGAGCAGCCGCTGCACGAAGCGTGATGGGCGGCGGATTCGGAAGTCTCTGCGGGCTGCAAAGACTCCCGAATCCGCCACCCGGGCTCCCTATATATATACACCCCTCCTCGCTGGCCCACTCCTCTCCATGCCCCGGCTCTGCAAGCCAGCCAGCAGCGGAGCTCGGCAAAGAGGCAAGGGGTGGGCCAGCGAGGAGGGGGTGGCACCCCAACCTCGATGGCCCGCCCCTTGCCTCCATATCGAGCTCCGCCGCTGGAAAGGGGGCTATTTTCGGCGCTGCCAGGGCGGAGCCGCAGGGGCAGCCAGCGAGGGGAGTGACACCCCTCCTCGCTGGCCGCCCCTGCAGCTCCACCCCGGCAGTGCCGAAAATAGCCTAAATTTTTTTTAAAGGAAAATATTTTTTTAAAGGCCCAGTGGGCGGGGCCTCCCCCGATGTGTCACCCCCAGCAGGGGCGCTGCCCAGGGCCCCCTGCCCCCTCCGCCCCCCTTGCTACGCCCCTGCCGATAGGGAACCCACTTAAGGACTCTATGCTTGCTCCGGAATAGACCATAAGGGAAAGGGAGCAGTTTTTCTCTTAGAACAAGTCCAACCCTCTGCAATGCAGGAATTTGCAGCTGTCCCATACAGAGGTCGGACCTGCAATCTAGGCGTTGTCGGCACTGCGCTCTAACCAAGTAAGCTATCCAGTGCAGAGGAAAGGTGGTTCCAGAATGGCTGAAAGTCAACCAGGAGTCCTTTCACCCTACCAAACGTTATTAGACCGCCATGCACTCCAAGCCTATCCAGTGTGAATCTTTCCAGCAACTCCTGCTGACCTGCTTCCCATTTTGAACAGCTCATCAGCCAGAAGGAACAAATTAATGCCTGCCTCACACCCCCTCATTACAAGCTCAGCTTTGCTCCCTTTCTTTCCACTATTGCGGTTCTAAAATAGGAGCTAGGGGAAGTGGGGAGAGAATTCGGGGATACGGCTAGCGAGGTTGGGCGTTTGCTGCAAGGCCAAAATTGCCAAAGCGCCTACCGTTCTCGCAAGGCAATTAGCATTTTGATAATCAACGCAGATCAGCTCTTTTTCAAGCTGGCAAAGGACCCCCAGGTTTGGGGCAAATGGCTTTGTTTTTTCTAGACAGCCATAGTTTGAAAAAATCGGCATGCAAGATTTTGCCGGGAGACCGAGCATCAGCAGTAGCAAGAGTCTGAGTGCCATAGTTTCCCTTTTCTATTATTATTAATAATAATAATAATAATAATAATAATAATAATAATATTTTCTTTTAAAAAGGTAATTGTTTTGATTGATTGATTGATTGATTGATATCATAAAAATTTATGCACTCCATAAATTTTGGAGAAGTTTGGAGACTTTGGAGAAGTTAAAATAGCAATAGGTTCAGGTCCCGGTATCCAAACACAATCCATTCCCAGGAATGAGCTGGTCATTGCCATCAATTCCTATGGGAACATTTCTAATCCTTGATTTGTCCAATCTCCCTCCCTCCCTCCCTCCCTGGTTTCTGCCCAAAACTGCTGCAGCCAACCAGCAGAAGACAAAGAAAGAGAGGTTTCAGATCCCCACACTGCCCTGACATTCACTGGGTGGTTTCTCACAGGGATAAGATGGAAGGAAGAGAACTATACATACCACCTTGAGTTCCTTGGAGGAAAGGTGAAATATAAATGCAGTTTTTTTATAATAAAAAAAAGGAAAAACTGCTCCCTGATTTGTCCTATTGCACTCCCTCCCTTACCCCACGGTTTCTGCCTGAAATAGCTGCTGCCAGCCAGAAAAACACCAACAGGTAAGGAAATGGGTGGACTCTGGCTGTTCAGACATCTGAATCAGTCCTTTGTGCACTGTGGGTTGGGTATAATTCTTTGTGTTCAGATAAATGCAATCTCAGATAACAAGCGTTCCAACAGCAGAACCTGTGTGTAATCTAAAAACAAAACTCGCAACATAGAACTGAGTTGGAAGGGAACCCTGAGAGTCATCTACACCAACCTCCGGCAATGCAGGAATTCCAACTAAATCTGGGTAGACTTGCTTGTCTCGACCATGGAGCCATTTGTAATTATAAACCACACATCCTTTTCCTCTTGGTATGTTTTATTATTGACTCAGTAAATCACACAGAGTATTTCTTTACTGGGGCGTTCCACAGGGCAGGCGCCACCACCGAGAAGGCCCTCTGCCTGGTTCCCTGTAACCTTACTTCTTGCAGTGAGGGAACCTCCAGCAGGCTCTCGGTGCTGGACCTCAGAAATACTTCTCTTGCAGCAACACCACATTTCCCCAACACTCAAAATGCAGCATTTTGGGAATGAGGAAATGTCAGCGCCGTGTGGTTGTGTGTCTTTTTTCCCCCTCTCACATCACGCTTCAGTTGTAGAAATGCGTAGACTATAGATACACTGTTGGCGCCTACCAGATGGTGTCCATCACATCCCTGGTGATGAGTAATCCAAATCTCCTCCTACAATATCCATGCCATTTTTAATACAGTCGTACCCCGGAAGTGTTTTTTGCCCCGCGCGTGGTACGCACATGCGCAGAAGCGTTCTGCGCATGTGCAAAGTGCAAAATGCGCGATATCACCGTTCGGGTTACGTACTTTTCGGGTTACGAACGGCACCCTGGAACCAATTAAGTACATAACCTGATGTACCACTGTACTATTTTTAACTTATTTTAGGCCTGAGGTGTCTCCACACTGTGATGTCATAATACGAAATATAATACCCTTTCTAAAAGTCACAGGCAGCAAAAGACCTTTGGGATTTTCATTAAAAGTCTGCAGACTCCGCTCCCCCTTGCTGCTTTGCATTCCGCTTGCAAATCTTGGAGTGCAGGCTGCTTTTCCCACCCCCTACGGCTGACTCTGCTGATGTAACAGACTAACTGATTCATTTTTCTTTCCAAACTTGGGAGCCGTTGGAATTTGATTTGTTCCTGCATCTGTGGCTTCCACGCACTTTGCAACGAAAGCCCAAACTCCTCACCCGAACGAGATCGAGAAAAACCGGGCGGAGGGGGGGGGACAAAAGGGCAACTACATCTGCCAGAGAACCTCGCTAATTGTCGCTTTGTTATTATTTTCTTAATCCGATAATCTGCGCACAGGAAGACAAAGGCAGAACGAAAGCAGCATCTCGCCTTGCTTCTGTACAAAGCTCACAAGTATCCATGCTCATCTAGCAGAGAGACTTGGTTGATTTTACAAAGCACACTCACGACGCGTTAAGCAACACATTAAGAAGTGGCGTTGTAAGGAATAACGCCAAAAACACAGTCTCCTAACCAGCGATCTCATACCCTCCAACATTCCTCAGCTGAAAACGTAAGAGCATGGCTCCAAAACACACATGCTGCCTTCCCTGCCACAGTCTCTACATGGCAGCTACACACTCCCTTCCCTCTTTGGTCATTTCTTCCACCCACACTGCACCTCTGGCCACCAGGATGGCTTCTGTAATTCCCGGAATGTCCCGGGAAAATAGGGACACTTGCAATCAAGGAAAAAAAGTCAAAGTACAATTCTCGTGCTCCCACTTCCGCAACGCAAGCTCTGGGAGGAGACAAAACAGAGAGGGGACACATTCTCCAATTTGGGGGATTTGTGGGCCTCCCTCTCTAGAATCCCAGTAAAACTTCACTGCTTTGCGTCTCAATCCTAGAGCCTCTGCTCATGCAATACAATGGTACCTTGGTTCTCATACTTAATCCGTTCTGGAAGTCTGTTCCAAAACCAAAGCGTTCCAAAACCAAGGCGCGCTTTCCCATAGAAAGTAATGTAAAATGGATTAATCCATTCCAGACTTTAGAAACCAACCCCTAAAACAGCAATTTAACGTGAATTTTACTATCTAACAAGACCATTGATCCATGAAATGAAAGCAATAAACAATGTACAGTGGTGCCGTGGTTTAAAACTATAATCTGTTCCGGAGGTCCAGTTGTAAACCAAACAGGTTGTAAACCAAGGCGCACCTTTGCCAATGGGGCCTCCCCCCCCAAAAAAAAAAAATTGTTGTAATCCCCCCAAAAATTAAAAATGGGTTGTAATCCAAAAAAAGGGACACGCACTTCCGGGTTTGACGTGGTTGTAATCCAAAACGGTTGTAATCCAAAGCGGTTGCACACCAAGGTACTACTGTACTGCCACACAATCAATCAATCAGTAGCTGAACTGGGTTCCACACAGTCACAAAAACAAAAGAAAAAAGGTGCAAAACCAAAAACGCCAAATAAATAGCAAAAAGAGACAGACCTCGGCGTAACACGGAAAACGGAAGTGTGGCACTCAAATCGGAAGCGTAACACTCAAAACGGAGCACGTTTGGCTTCCGAAGAAAGTTTGCAGACTGGAACACTTACTTCCGGGTTTGCAGTGTTTAGGTTCCAAGTTGTTTGAGTACCAAGGCATTCGAGAACCAAGGTACCACTGTATCGGTTATTGGCAAGCATCCTAAAGGAGATGCACAGTTCACACCATTATCTCACACCACGTTTGGCCCTCAAAAGAGTGTGAAAGTGCAAGCAGAAATCACATGAGAAAGAGGAGGAGGAGCAGATACCCACATCATGCAAGGCCAAGGTTGGACCCATCGTTGGAAGTGCATAAGAAACTACTATTTCCTAGTGCTTAAGACTAGGGCTCGTAGCAGCTACTTCACTGTCATGGCAAGAAATGGACCCCGAGGGGATACTCACCAAGCCCCACCAGAGTGCATCTGCATAGGTGTCAAAGTGATCGTTTTCTCCCTTCTCAGCCAAGTACACCAGGAAGGAGGCTAGAATGAGGCAAAGGAAACCAATATACCAGGCAGTGATCAGCTCCTGCAACACAATGAAGGAGAAAGAATGTGTCAGGAAACCCCCCCTCCCCGCGGCTGGGGGAGTCACGGGAGCTTTCGCAGTATAGAGAACCCCCTAAGCTATTTACCAGCTCGTCCTCCCCCTCCTCAGCCGGAAGCGACCATTCCTCCAGTGGGGAGGGGGAGTCAGAGGCAGGAAGGCGGTGCAGGGGCTCCGAGAGGATCGCAGAGCCTGAACGCCGAGGGGAAAGCGGGGAACGGGGTCAGGTTCCCATGCTCCGAGGGCGCAGACCGGAAGGACGTGGAAGGGGGAGGCGGGGGTTCAGAATCCCGCGCCTCTTTTGCTGGACAAAGAACCGGAAGGGTTCATTCCTGGGCTCTGCGGAGGGATGAGATGGACGTTTGATCTTTTGCTCCACTGTCTATAGCTGTGCACAATAAAGAACTTAGTTTTAGAAGTTCTGCGTTTGGCGCTTTACTCATGAGCAACCACTGGACGTTCTTACAGAATGGAACGGCACATCTCAAATGCAACCGTTTTTTCCGTAATGCACAGAGCAGCCTTTGCAAAACAGGTGCCCTCCAGATCTCTCAGACTGCAGCTCCCACGAGTCCTATTTGCAGCAGTAGAAATGTTTGCTCATTTTTTAATGCTCTCGTGATGATCGTCAGCCCCGGTTGTTGAGAAAGCGGCACGCAACTTATTAAATCATATCAAACACGCAGGCTATATAACAAGGGCTGCTTGCCCAGGTCTCTGCCGCTCACCTTGCTGTGCGCATACACCACCGACCCGAGAAGCTTCCAAGTGCCTCCTCGGCGGTCCATTCGGATCATGCGCAGGATCTGCAGAAACCTCAGACTTCTGAGCGCAGAGGTGGCAAAGACATTCCCCTGGGAACCAGCAGCCAGCACAGCGATGGAGGCAATCAACACCATGATGTCTGTGTACGGATAAGCAAGGACGGAAAGAGAAGAAAGGTTGTTTTTATTATTTGTATTTATATTTGCACAGTGGAACCTTGGTTCTTGAACTTAATCCATTCCGGAAGTCCGCCCGACTCCCAAAACGTTCGGAAACCAAGGCACGGCTTCCAATTGGCACAGGCGTCCCAGAAACAATAGCCAACAGCCGCTTCGGACGTTCAGCTTCTGGAAAACATTCGAGACTTACTTCCGGGTTTTTCAATGTTCGGGAGCCAATCTGTTCATCAACTAAGCCAGGGGTCCCCAAACTAAGGTCCGCGGGCCAGATACGGCTAATTATCCACACACACACCCCACGACGCCCACAGCCTGCCACTGCCCACTCTTACTAACGTGGCGTGGCGCAGCGTGGCATGGCTGCCCATCTCCAGGTCGTTGCTGCACCAGAAATAGCTTGTGCATTTCCGGCGCACTTCTGGCGCGACGTAGCACTGGAAATAGATTTTGCGTATGCGCAAGAGTAATTTCCAGCGCACTTCTGGGTCTGTGGAGGCCCATGCACAATCTATTTCCAGTGTCACGCTGCGCCAGAAAAAGTGAGTGTGCGCACGTATGTGCGCGTGCTCCCCCGCCCTCCGGCCTGCCGCACGATTGGCGCCGGGGGAACCGGCCCGAGGCCAGGTAAGTTTGGCGACCCCTGAACTAAGCTGTTCAAGAACCAATGTTCCACTGTATTTGTGTACCTTCTCTTTGCAGAGTATAACATTTTCATTTAATCCAACTTCTTCTGTGCTTCTGTGTCATTTTAAGCTTCCGGGTGCATGTTATGAGCCAAACAACATGTTACACCAAAAATTCTTCCACATCTTGGGGTGTTTGGCTTCGTCCAGATGTATCACTAGACTAGTGTGCACATGTTTAGCCTCCTCCTGATGGGGAAATCAGTCATGCAGCCAGTTCAGCCACATCAGGTGTTGGGCTGGTGGGCATGGCTTGATGGGAAACATCCTCACTGGCCAAACTGGGACCCACGCTGGGGAAAATCTGGCCTGCAGAGCAGCGGTTCTCCATCCCTTTTTATCAGAATTCAAGGACCCATTTCAAGCATGAGAAATCCATTTGGGGTGCAAAGCACTCTCAGTGAGAGGCACAGCAATTCACCTCTGTGCAATGTTTTCCAAGAGGACTACGGAGGCTCTGCAATTATTACTACAACCTACTGCCATGTTTTAAGCCAGGGGTCGGCAAACCATGGTCCATGGGCTAGATCCGGCCCAATTGTCCTCAGGATCCGGCCTGCAGATGCTCCATTGATCGTGTGGATTCTGTTCGTACCGCTCCGGCGGGAAGGTAAATGGCGTTTCCGTGTGCTGCTCTGCTTCGCCAGAAGCAGCTTTGTCATGCTGGATACATGACCCGGAAGCTGTACGCCGGCTCCCTCGGCCACTAACGTGAGATGAGCGCCGCAACCCCAGAGTCCAACACGACTGGACCTAATAGTCAGGGGTCCCTTTACCTTTACCTTTTTACCACTGACGAAGCCCAGGAGGGCGAAACAAGGATATTATTCCGGAAATCCTTGTTGTGGAACTGTGCAAGCTCCCATTTGGACTCCTTGGGCCTTATGAATACACAGAGGTATATGGTCTGAAGCTCAACATAAAAAAAAACTAAGATCATGGCCACTGGTCCCATCACCTCCTGGCAAATAGAAGGGGAAGAAATGGAGGCAGTGAGAGATTTCACTTTCTTGGGCTTCATGATCACAGCAGATGGTGACAGCAGTCACGAAATTAAAAGACGCCTGCTTCTTGGTAGGAAAGCAATGACAAACCTAGACAGCATCTTAAAAAGCAGAGACATCACCTTGCCGACAAAGGTCCATATAGTTAAAGCTATGGTTTTCCCAGTAGTAATGTACGGAAGTGAGAGCTGGACCATCAAGAAGACTGATCGCCAAAGAATTGATGCTTTTGAATTATGGTGCTGGAGGAGACTCTTGAGAGTCCCATGGACTGCAAGAAGATCAAACCTATCCATTCTCAAAGAAATCAGCCCTGAGTGCTCACTAGAAGGACAGATCCTAAAGTTGAGGCTCCAGTACTTTGGCCACCTCATGAGAAGAGAAGACTCCCTAGAAAAGACCCTGATGTTGGGAAAGATGGAGGGCACAAGGAGAAGGGGACGACAGAGGATGAGATGGTTGGACAGTGTTCTCGAAGCTACTAACATGAGTTTGGCCAAACTGCGAGAGGCAGTGAAGGATAAGCGTGCCTGGCGTGCTCTGGTCCATGGGGTCACGAAGAGTCGGACACGACTGAACGACTGAACAACAACAATATGTGGAAACCAGCTCACATTTGGAACTTTATGAACGAACTTGTTTTATTAGGACTTCTATTTACTTTGTTTATCTTTACACCTTGTCGATCTCTACATGCTGATTATGTCTGAGAGAAACTTTTGATACTGTGAGAAATATATTGAAGAGTATTATTTATGTGCAGCCGGTTACATTTTGTGTGTGTTTGTGAATGTATTTCACGTAACCTAGGTTTGATGTTGGTTTGCAAGTTGTGACCCCTGATTTAAGCCTTCGAGTTGGCTAGGCATTATGCAAGCTGATGTGGGCACCGACAGAAAGGATCCACAAGGCTCCCACAATCTATTACTCTTTGGATCAGAGCTTTCCAAACTGTGTGTCGCAACACATTCGTGTGTTGGCTGCATTGTGTAGGTGTGTCGCACGAACGCTCTTATAAGGGGTTAGCTTAACCTCCGGTTTGCTAGTAAAACCGAATTACGGTGTCGCAAAATAATTGCATGTCTAAAAAGTGTGTCGCCAACATGAACACTTTGGAAAGCTCTGCTTCAGAGGATCTTCTCCCAGCAGGCAGTTCAAACAATTCTTTGCAACCAGAAGCAACCATCTCAGCCGAAAAGCAGTTCTTACCGATGACACAAAAGGGTTTTCGGGCAAACTTCAACCTTCCTCTCCAGCCGCGGTATCGGCAGCAGCAGCCAGCAGCCCAGATCCTTACAAAATACTCCACACCAAAGACCACAATGGTGACTATTTCCTGCAGCGAAGAAAGTACGATAAATCCAGCGTGGCAACACAAGAAAGGCAATCCTTTAGGATCAGGGTGTTCCCAGACAGGGACTTAATTTGAAAATGCATTGCAAAGATATTGCAAATGGGTTGCAAACAACGGGTTTTTGTTGTTGTTATTCATGGTTGCTGCTGTTGTTTATTGCTGGGGGGGGGGGGGTTGCTTACTGCATTTCCCCCAGAAAATCTGTCTCAAATGGGATGGAAATACGATGCCAACATCATTGCATGGCGCTGGAGGGAGAACATGCATGCATTAGAAGCACCAAGCCCCCAATAAACTCTCATCGGTTTTGCATGTGCACTTTTCTTTCCCCAGAGGTCAACTCCAGAAAGAAATAGGCATTTTTTGGACAGATATACAGCCAGCCTATTTTCAGAACTACCTTCATGTCTTAAAAAACCCAGTTTGGAAAATATATCTTAGAGTTATTTATATATCCATAAACAAATGCAATTCCTTCACTCTCTTTAAAAAAAAATAATCTACAGGTAGCTCTCTTTTTTAGTGTATTACCTTTAGGGGGTGTCATTAGGGGACATGGTCAGGGAGCCAGTATGCTTTCCTGGATCCCCAAGAACCCAGGAGCTCACCCCATGATAATTTCCTATCTCTTTGTTGGTGAATGGGTGTGATTCTCCAGTATCTGATAGGAGGTCTACCAGCTCCATCTGGTACGCAGGCTGAGACCCTACCTGCCCGCAGACCGTCTCGCCAGAGTGGTGCATGCTCTAGTTATCTCCTGCTTGGACTACTGCAATGCGCTCTACATGGGGCTACCTTTGAAGGTGACTCGGAAACTGCAATTAATCCAGAATGCAGCAGCTAGACTGGTGACCGGGAGCGGCCACCGAGACCATATAACACCGGTCTTGAAAGACCTACATTGGCTCCCAGTACGTTTCCGAGCACAATTCAAAGTGTTGGTGCTGACCTTTAAAGCCCTAAACGGCCTCAGTCCAGTATACCTGAAGGAGCGTCTCCACCCCCATCGTTCAGCCCGGACACTGAGGTCCAATGCTCTGGCAGTTCCCTCGTTGCAAGAAGTGAGGTTACAGGGAACCAGGCACAGGGCCTTCTCAGCAGTGGCACCCACCCTGTGAAAGGCCCTCCCAGCAGATGTCAAGAAAATAAGCAGCTATTTTACTTTTAAAAGACAACTGAAGGCAGCCCTGTTTAGGGAAGTTTTTAATGCTTGATGCTGTATTGTATTTTAATATTTGGTTGAAAGCCTCCCAGAGCGGCTAGGGAATTTATACCCAGATGGGCAGGGGTATAAATAAATTATTATTATTATTATTATTATTATTATTATTATTATTATTATTATTTCCAAAGATGGCTATTGCTTTCATGGAAATCTCGTCCTTCCCTCTCTCCCGCGGCCACAGAGGTGAGATTGTCAGAAATATGGAGCTTCCACCCACCCACACCCCGCCATATTTCCTCTCTGCTGAGCATTGTAGTTCCTCTGATGAAGATCTTAATGTTATTAGAGGGAAGTATCAGGAACCACAAAGGGAGGCCTGTGAAGTGTCTGTGTCAGCAAGAATCCTCCTAGCTATCACTCAACTTAGCCACCAGCAGCCTAGGAAGCAGTGCAGGGGAAAGCCAAGCTGTTAAAAAGATGCAAAACTAGTCAGCTTTGTGTCAGATCATATGAGTACCACGACACACATCGTGGAGGAAGGAGAGCACTTTTTTGATTCTATGGATTATGCCATTGTCCCTACCCAATCATTGCAGCGATGAAAGCAGAAAATTTAGAAACTATGAGAAGCCAACAAATGCAAATTCAGACATTTGTGGCTGCAGTTTCAATGTCCATTTCTGAGATTTCTAGATACCCAAAGCAATAATTGAGGCTAAGCTCCCTTCTTAAAGGATATAGCAAATATGAAATTCAGCTTTAAATGGTTAATTTGCTCTCCCCAACAGTTCCGTATGATCTTTAAGCTTAAAAGACCAAGAGTCTTCAAGTTTAAAGACCGAGAGCGGTGCGTCCCAAAGAGGCAAGGGGGCACTGCAGGTGTCAATCACTGTCTGACTTTGAAATGCTGGTATCACTGGATCAAGTTCATCCATCTTATTGAATTAATTGAACTCAATAGTTTTCAGTGGATTTTGATTTTGTTACTGTTTCGAATTTTATTGTGGTATTTCCTTCCTTAGTGACTTCTGCAAACCACTGTCCTGAATAATGTTTTTTTTTATAGGGTAGGGGGCACTGGAGGGTGAGTTTGTAAAACCAAGGGGGCACTCCCCCCCCCCAAAAAAAGAAATAAGCTTGTCCAAGAAACACTTGTCTAAAAAGTCAGAAAAACGTGTAAAAGAATGCACTTGGAGATGGAGTAGTTCTTCCCCAAAATAAATTTGATTCATGTGCAATTCGTCCGGCAATTACAGGAACTGCTTTGGAGTGTGGTTCGGAGATATCTGAACTAATTCAGTGAACTTTGTCAAGCTGAACTCGTTCAGCCCAAGCGATGACCATTTCAGGACTTCAGCCCTGAGTTCTGCGCTTTGTGTTTACTCACCAGAATGTAAAGGGCGCCTTCAGAACTGTCTTCATATTCCTCGATGGTTGAAAAGACGGAGAGCACCAAGCAGGAGAAAACGAGAAGAAAACTGAATAGCATTGGGTGGGGGGGAGAGACAGAAAAAGAAATGGTATTACCAGTGTTGTCTAACCATTGTCTAACGCTGTCCACCCAGGGTGAGGATCAAGCAGTGGTGTTGCTTCAGGTCAAAAGCCTAAATGAGTGTTTTCTTTTGCCCACTTCACTGCAGTAGAGCCTCCCAAAACAGCAGAGTTGGGATCTAAGCATTTTAAAGTAACTAAGTATGGGTTTTCCACACCTATCAGCTGATCACCCATTCCCACCACCCTTCTGAGTCATGCCCCTCCCCACTCCCTCACTATATATAAAGATCTGGTGACTTCCGTTTCAGTGTATCTGAAGAAGTGTGCATGCACACGAAAGCTCATACCAAGAACAAACTTAGTTGGTCTCTAAGGTGCTACTGGAAGGAATTTTATTTATTTATTTTTTTGTTTTAAGTGTGGGTTAATTGAGAAGGCTTCGGAGGCGCAGGATCCCGTTCGGGAACGAAAGGTGGCAACTTTGGCCCAGGATGAAGTTTGCCTTTAGTCCCACTTTTTCAACTCCAAGAATACTCAAAAGAGTAGACCTACTCAGCTCAGTTATGGAAACCAGTGCAGCAGCCTGCAGAATATTCCCTGGGTGTGTGGCGTCAGCTGAGTTCAGAACAGCATTTTAAAAACTCCTCTTAAATCTGACACGGTGAAGATGGAAATGAAAGTCAACTTTCAGCTGTATTACTGTCACTTTCAAGGAAAGTTGGGTCACCACAGCTCTCCTTTTTCCCCCCTCAGCCTATTTTTCCAACTGTGAGAAGCCCGTTTCCATACATGTGGGTTATTATGCGAACCTTGTGACAAGAATTTTGTGTCTGAATTTCCTTGTTTTCCTCTTCCCTCCCCATCAGTTCTACCTCTTGTGCTATGTCTTTTCATATTCTAAGCCTGAAGGCAGGGACTTTCCTATTTCTGTTTATTTATAAACCATTCTGGAAGTTTTTCTGGGTGAAAAGTAGAGCATAAATACTTTGAAAGAATGTCTAATATTATCTTCTGACACATGGAGATCTCAAACAATTTGCCTGCTGTGCTGAGACGAAATCCACCCCCAGTTTGCTGAAACTGACCTGACAAGCAGGTCCAAAAAAAGATCAACAGAAAGGAAGGACAGCAGGTCAAACAAGCAAGCTGGCCTAAATTAATTTACTAAAGATGGAAGCGTAGCCCTGAGAAAACAAGCCTGCTTAGTAACAAACGGGAGAGGAAAAACCTCCCATTTTGTAACAAGCATTAAATAATTCATCCCTCTGGCTTCAACCATGCGCTGCCGCAATTTCAATTTTGAATATTTATAAGGCTCTGTATATCTGGCTGGTGTCGTGACATTTTCTACGAGAAAATGGTTAGGTTTCTTTCTATGAAAAGGGGGGAGAATTGGATGACGGATGGTGACAGCTGCCTTTCCCTACAGAAAAGGACACCAACAGAGCAACAGTGCAATGCAAACACAGAGAACAATATTTTAACTCCGATAGGACTTGAAAAGTTTGCAACCCTCCTGGAAGTGTGCAGACAGAAGGCGATCACTGGATGTTCTTTTAAAAAGCAAAGGCACACCCCCTGTTGTGTTTTCTTCTTTTTTCCAACATTCTGGATAGAATGTCAGATTTCCTACATTCTGGGGCGCAAGGGGTGTTAGAGGAGGGGTAGTACCCCTGGCGGGGGCCACGTCATGCTCCGCCTGGGGTTGTTTGTCCACCTTTGGTCCCCACCCTGCGCTCAGCTCTTGCCTGTGGCTCCTAGAAGCTGTCAGCATGAGACAGCAAACCCACCCCCAAAAACAGCTCCAACTAGTCGGCTAAACCAGGTGAGGGTAGCCGATGGGTCTCAAACCCTCAGTGAGTTAGAGACTTCCCCTGCATGCTAAGATAGGCTCCCGCAGATTGAGTGGACAAGACCAAGAAACCAGCATGATCAAGTATAGTGGATGCTCGGGTTGCGAATGTGATCCATGCGGGAGGCACATTCACAACCCCTAGCCGCAACCTGCAGCGCCGCGTCTGAACATGTACGGGTTGCGATTCAGCACTTCTGCGCATGCGGAGAGCGCGCTTTAGCACTTCTGCGCATGCGCGAGCACCGAAACCCGGAAGTAACCCGTTCCGGTACTTCCAGGTTCGGCGCGTCCGTAACCTGAAAACGCGCAACCCGCAGCAATTGCAACCCAAGGTATGACTGTATTCCAAAAGGACTGGAGTAAGTTTATACGATATATGAAAGATTTTTTTGTAAGCAATTAACATCACTAGCAGGGTTTTCTGAAGACTTGTGGTGAGAAATTTTCTACCTTTCCATCTTTATTTAAATTTGGGGCCATTTAATTAGAACTGGAAAAGGCACAAAATGCAATGACATAAAGGTTAATTTTGAAAGCCATGAGGCGGGAGGAAAGGAAGTCGATAGGCTCTAAAGAGCCAGGGCGGTAAAGTGGACAAGGATGGTGTGAATGTATATAATCAAATGGAAAAGGGGTGCCGGGCGGCGGCTTGGGAGTCCGGGCGGGCTGCGCATGTCCGCAGCAGCCTGGGCGGACTGCGCATGTCCGCACATGCACAGTCAGTGCAGGCTGCTGCAGACATGCGCAGTCCGCCCGGACTCCCAAGCTGCCGCCCAGCACTCCTTCCGTGCGGCGGCTGCTCGCGTGGAAGGGCTGCCGGGCGGTGGCTTGGGAGTCACACTCGTGGGGGGTGGCGCAGAGTGTCATCCTCCCCAGGCTGGAACCCAGGGTGCCCCGCCCCCAACGCCCCGCCCTCGCTACACCACTGCCTTAAGGTCCTCCGCGGGGCATACCAGGAGAGGTGGTCCCGTAGGTAGGAAACTCTGCTCCTAAACCTCCTCTGCCTTGTGAAATATCTTCGGGAGAAGAAAAGGCTAAAGCCTGCACAAATCCGGAGTGGAGTCCCTAAGATGGTTGGATGGTGCGTTGTACGCCTCTCTGATGTTTAGAGCTTTCGGAGTTAAGGAAGCTCAACAGTTCGCTCCTCCCACAGGGAGGATGTGTCACAACATTAGGGATTATCTGCTGTATGCGATGTCTTTGTGATTTATGTGACGCAGCGTTTATTTTCCGAGTCAGTCTTACTTTCGGTTCTGAACCGGAGAGACCGGAGCGATGATGTCTTCCCATTCTCCGGGAAAGTGGCTATGATTTATATGCTTGTAATAAAGCGTACTTGCTTTGAAACAACCCAGACGTTATGGGAGTTTAATTGCTGGCACGAAAGGTACACACACCGTTGCGCAAGAAGAAGTAAGAAGTAAGAAGTTTGAACAAACTCTGCTAAAGCACTGGAGAAGCAGGAGAACGCAGAAGGAAGCGTAGCTGGACACCACTCCAAGTGCTAAACTGGTTTTGAGGCTTTCCCAGTTAAAACCAAAAGCCTCACAGCCTCCTTCCAGCAACTCCTGCAACCAAGCTAGTGACAAATTCATTGCACTGCTTTCCTCTGCACCACATCTGCTGAGAGGGGGTCTTGTCGTCTGGGCAGCCCAGGACCTGTAGACACACTGCCAAGGCTTGCGCCCCAGGGAGGTCACTTTGGTGCTACTAACACCGGTTTGACTTGCACCACCCGCTACCCCCTCCATTTGACTCCCCCCCCCGGCACACTCCATTGTCTCTCAAGACAGACAGATGCCAACAACTGGGATCGCTGCAAATGAATTGCAAGACCATTAACGGTGCAATCCAACTCCCTTGTGTGCCAGGTTTGGAGGGTGGGGGGTGGATTAGGCAGGTGTGTCTCTGGAAAGAGGAGCAGCACCATCCAGGCACTCATGCAAGGAGGAGACATAAATGTGGGTCACCCAGCCCTTGCTGACCTAGATATCCTTGCAAACAATTATTTGGGATTGAGCAATGCACTCAGCAGCCGAAGAAAAAAACCGGAGCAGCAAGCAAGGGGGAAAGAACACACACACAAGATGGGAAAGAGGAGGGAAAAGGAAACGAATGAAAGGCTACAAGACTCGACGGCATTTTAATTAATTGCAATACTCCTGTCCTCTAAGGAGTTCAGAACAGCTTAAAAGGGGTTCTCAAGAAGTCGTTCATCCAAGCAACATAGCATCTGCCTTAGAACTATTTCAGGAGCCTGTGACCATTTAGATGTTGCTGAACTGCACCTCCCATCAGGGGCGTACCCATGATCAAAACTGGGGGGGGGGCGCAAGCCATGGTCATTCAGGTTCAAAAACAAAAAGAGCTTCAAAAAACAGAAAAACTCCCCCCAGTTTCCCAACTCAGTTTCCCAAGCTCCCTTGCAACGATGAATTCGCCCCCTGACACTGCCCAAGTCTCAGCCTGCATCCCCATTTGACCAAGCAGAGTGCAGGCTAGGATCAGGTCTC
Organism: Lacerta agilis; assembly: GCF_009819535.1. Taxonomy (NCBI): domain Eukaryota; kingdom Metazoa; phylum Chordata; class Lepidosauria; order Squamata; family Lacertidae; genus Lacerta; species Lacerta agilis. The sequence continues at coordinate 88,030,362 of NC_046317.1, forward strand.
TGATAGGCACACCAGCTCTTTGTCGGCATGAGGGAAGGGGAAACAGCCGGCGCAACACACACACACACACAGTGGCCAACTGCCTCGGCAAGAGCGGAAGAGCTCAATTGTTATTGAGATTTTCGGAGGGGGAGAAAGACCAGAGCTTTTTTCCTTTTAGGCTGCTGATAACCATTTATTTTATTTTTTGCTTCTGGGGGGGGCAGCTGCCCCCCTGCCCCCCCCCCCAGAACACCCATGCCTCCCATCATCCCTGATCATTGGCCATGCTTGCTGGGGCTGATGGGAGATGGAGTCCAAACAAGGAAAGTAATAGCACCTCTCTATTCTGCCTTGGTTACACCACACCTGGAAGACTGTGTCCCGTTCTGGGCACATACAGGTTTGCAGAGGAGGGCAACCAGCATGATCAAGGGTCTGGAAACCAAGCCTGATGAGGAATGGTTGAGGGAGTTAGGTATGTTTGGACTGGGGAAAAGGAGACTGAGAGAAGATAGGATGTTGTTGTTGTTCAGTCGTTCAGTCGTGTCCGACTCTTCGTGACCCCATGGACCAGAGCACGCCAGGCACGCCTATCCTTCACTGCCTCTCGTAGTTTGGCCAAACTCATGTTAGTAGCTTCAAGAACACTGTCCAACCATCTCATCCTCTGTCGTCCCCTTCTCCTTGTGCCCTCCATCTTTCCCAACATCAGGGTCTTTTCTAGGGAGTCTTCTCTTCTCATGAGGTGGCCAAAGTACTGGAGCCTCAACTTCAGGATCTGTCCTTCTAGTGAGCACCCAGGGCTGATTTCTTTCAGAATGGATAGGTTTGATCTTGCAGTCCATGGGACTCTCAAGAGTCTCCTCCAGCACCATAATTCAAAAGCATCAATTCTTCGGCGATCAGCCTTCTTTATGGTCCAGCTCTCACTTCCGTACATTGTTGTTGTTGTTCAGTCGTTCAGTCGTGTCCGACTCTTCGTGACCCCATGGACCAGAGCACGCCAGGCACGCCTATCATTCACTGCCTCCCGCAGTTTGGCCAAACTCATGTTAGTAGCTTCGAGAATACTGTCCAACCATCTCATCCTTTGTCGTCCCCTTCTCCTTGTGCCCTCCATCTTTCCCAACATCAGGGTCTTTTCCAGGGAGTCTTCTCTTCTCATGAGGTGGCCAAAGTACTGGAGCCTCAACTTCAGGATCTGTCCTTCTAGTGAGCACTCAGGGCCGATTTCCTTGAGAATGGATAGGTTTGATCTTCTTGCAGTCCATGGGACTCTCAAGAGTCTCCTCCAGCACCATAATTCAAAAGCATCAATTCTTCGGCGATCAGCCTTCTTGATGGTCCAGCTCTCACTTCCGTACATTACTACTGGGAAAACCATAGCTTTAACTATACGGACCTTTGTTGGCAAGGTGATGTCTTTGCTTTTTAAGATGCTGTCTAGGTTTGTCATTGCTTTTCTCCCAAGAAGCAGGCGTCTTCTAATTTCGTGACTGCTGTCACCATCTGCAGTGATCATGGAACCCAAGAAAGTGAAATCTCTCACTGCCTCCATTTCTTCCCCTTCTATTTGCCAGGAGGTGATGGGACCAGTGGCCATGATCTTAGTTTTTTTGATGTTGAGCTTCAGACCATATTTTGCGCTTTCCTCTTTCACCCTCATTAAAAGGTTCTTCAATTCCTCCTCACTTTCTGCCATCAAGGTTGTATCATCAGCATATCTGAGGTTGTTGATATTTTTTCCGGCAATCTTAATTCCGGTTTGGGATTCATCCAGCCCAGCCTTTCGCATGATGAATTCTGCATATAAGTTAAATAAGCAGGGAGACAATATACAGCCTTGTCGTACTCCTTTCCCAATTTTGAACCAATCAGTTATTCCATATCCAGTTCTAACTGTAGCTTCTTGTCCCAAATAGAGATTTCTCAGTAGACAGATGAGGTGATCCGGCACTCCCATTTCTTTAAGAACTTTCCATAGTTTGCTGTGGTCGACACAGTCAAATGCTTTTGCGTAGTCAATGAAGCAGAAGTAGATGTTTTTCTGGAACTCTCTAGCTTTCTCCATAATCCAGCGCATGTTTGCAATTTGGTCTCTGGTTCCTCTGCCCCTTCGAAATCCAGCTTGCACTTCTGGGAGTTCTCGGTCCACGTACTGCTTAAGCCTGCCTTGTAGAATTTTAAGCATAACCTTGCTAGCGTGTGAAATGAGTGCAATTGTGCGGTAGTTAGAGCATTCTTTGGCACTGCCCTTCTTTGGGATTGGGATGTAAACTGATCTTCTCCAATCCTCTGGCCACTGCTGAGTTTTCCAAACTTGTTGGCATATTGAGTGTAGCACCTTAACAGCATCATCTTTTAGGATTTTAAATAGTTCAGCTGGAATATCATCACTTCCACTGGCCTTGTTGTTAGCAAGGCTTTCTAAGACCACACTACCTGGGGTGTATGAGACCTCTATATCTTTCTGGTATAGTTCCTCTGTGTATTCTTGCCACCTCTTCTTGATGTCTTCTGCTTCTGTTAGGTCCTTTCCACTTTTGTCCTTAATTGTGGTAATCTTTGTACGAAATGTTCCTTTCATATCTCCAATTTTCTTGAACAGATCTCTGGTTTTTCCCATTCTGTTATTTTCCTCTATTTCTTTGCATTGCTCGTTTAGAAAGGCCCTCTTGTCTCTCCTTGCTATTCTTTGGAAATCTGCATTCAATTTCCTGTATCTTTCACTATCTCCCTCACATTTTGCTTGCCTTCTCTCCCCCGCTATTTTTAAGGCCTCATTGGACAGCCACTTTGCTTTCTTGCATTTCTTTTTCATTGGGATGGTTTTCGTTGCTGCCTCCTGTATAATGTTACGAGCCTCCATCCACAGTTCTTCAGGCACTCTATCCACCAAATCTAAGTCCTTAAACCTGTTTTTCACTTCAACTGTGTATTCATAAGGAATTTGATTTAGATTGTATCTTACTGGCCCAGTGGTTTTTCCTACTTTCTTAAGTTTAAGCTGGAATTTTGCTATAAGAAGCTGATGATCAGAGCCACAGTCAGCTCCAGGTCTTGTTTTTGCTGAGTGTATAGAGCTTCTCCATCTTTGGCTGCAGAGAATATAATCAATCTGATTTCGATGTCGCCCATCTGGTGATGTCCATGTGTAGAGTCGTCTCTTGTGTTGTTGGAAAAGAGTGTTTGTGATGACCAGCTTGTTCTCCTGACAGAACTCTATTAGCCTTTGCCCTGCTTCATTTTGAACTCCAAGGCCAAACTTGCCAGTTGTTCCTTTTATCTCTTGACTCCCTGCTTTAGCATTCCAATCCCCTATAATGAGAAGAACATCCTTCTTTGGTGTCATTTCTATAAGGTGTTGTAAGTCTTCATAGAATTGGTCAATTTCAGTTTCTTCAGCACTGGAAGTTGGTGCATAAACTTGGATTACTGTGATGTTAAAAGGACTGCCTTGGATTCGTATCGAGATCAATCTATCATTTTTGAAATTGCATCCCAGTACAGCTTTCGCCACTCTTTTGTTGACTATGAGGGCCACTCCATTTCTTTTACGGGATTCCTGCCCGCAGTAGTAGATATGATAGTCATCTGAACTGAATTCGCCCATTCCCGTCCATTTTAGTTCACTGATGCCTAGGATGTCAATGTTTATTCTTGCCATCTCATTTTTGACCACATCCAGCTTACCAAGGTTCATGGTTCTTACATTCCAGGTTCCTATGCAATACTGTTCTTTACAGCATTGGACTTTCCTTTCGCTTCCAGGCATATCCGCAACTGAGTGTCCTTTCGGCTTTGGCCCAGCCGCTTCATCAGCTTTGGATCTACTTGTACTTGTCCTCCGCTCTTCCCCAGTAGCATGTTGGACGCCTTCCGACCTGAGGGGCTCATCTTCCAGCGTCATATCTTTTATATGCCTGTTGTCTTTGTCCATGGAGTTTTCTTGGCAGGGATACTGGAGTGGGTTGCCAGTTCCTCCTCCAGGTGGATCACGTTTGGTCCAAACTCTCCACTATGACCTGTCCATCTTGGGTGGCCCTGCACGGCATAGCTCATAGCTTCCCTGAGTAATTCAAGCCCCTTCGCCACGACAAGGCAGTGATCCATGAAGGGGTTCCGTACATTAGCCATCTCCAAATATCTCAAGGGCTGTCACATGGAAGATGGAGAAAGCTTGTTTTCTGCTTATCCAGATGGTAGGACTCGAACCAAAGGAGATTCCAACTAAACATCAGGAACAACTTTCTGACAGAAAGAGCTTTTTGACAGCGGGACGGTCTCCCTCACGAGGTGGTGGACTCTCCTTCCTTGGAGGTTTTTACGCAGAGGTTGGATGGCCATCTGTCATGGGTGCTTTAGCTGAGATTCCTGCGTTGCAGGGGGTTGGACTAGATGACCCTTGGAGTCCCTTCCAACTTTACAATTCTATGATTTTATGAACATCTGGAGCACTACTGATTCCTCAATCCAGCTTTAGACCATCCTCTGACTTTATAGCTGAGTTTTCAGATGGCCTGCACTGTTCCACTGGGAAACACAACCTCCCAAGGATCGCCCTCCCTCCCCTTATTTCTTTTTCTTTTGACAGCTGTAGACACTCAGTTTCTCCAAGGTTTTTAGAACTGCGTCTATTAAATAAATAAATTTGGGGCGGCTCTTTTCATGTCTGCTTTTTCATGCTTTCGTGTCCATATTTTGTATTTTAATGTGGGTATTCTATTCCTGCTTAGCTGGCAGTGAGCCCCACTGAATACCACAGAACATACTTCTGCATGAAAATTGAGAGAGCTGCAACTGGTCTTCCATTTTTACTGTTTCGATGCACGTCAGCTCTGTCGCCTTTTTTGCCGCGAAGGCAACTGGTAGGGCTGGCACATGAAATAAATAGATAAAATAAATAAATAGCTTTATCAGAAGCCTGTTCGCTCCTGAATACACTGGTTTGAGAAAACGCACTTCCATCTCCCAGACCAAAAAAGTGGTCCCCAGTAATAAGAATTCTGCCATCTCTGCCTATTAGGCTGCCTGTCGTTATGTTATGTAATGTTAATGCTTCTATCACTGTTGTTCTGTAAATCGTTCTTCTGAGAAAGCACGGGATATAAATTGGAGGGGGGAGGGCGAGGAGGAGGAGGAGGAAGAGGAAGAAGAAGAAGAAGGGGAGGAGGAGGAGGAGGAGGAGGAGGAGGAGGAGGACTTGTATACCTTCAGGTATACAGGACCAGTGTCTCCACCCCCATCGTTCAGCCCGGACACTGAGGTCCAGTGCCAAGGGCCTTCTGGCAGTTCCCTCACTGGGAGAAGTGAGGTTACAGGGAACCAGGCAGAGGGCCTTCTCGGTAGTGGCACCCGCCCTGTGGAACGCCCTCCCAGCAGATGTCAAGGAAATAAGCCTGAAGGCGGCCCTGTTTAGAAGAAGAAGAAGAAGAGTTTGGATTTGATATCCCGCTTTTCACTACCCAAAGGAGTCTCAAAGCGGCTAACATTCTCCTTTCCCTTCCTCCCCCACAACAAACACTCTGTGAGGTGAGTGGGGCTGAGAGACTTCAGAGAAGTGTGACTAGCCCAAGGTCACCCAGGAGCTGCATGTGGAGGAGTGCAGACACGAACCCGGTTCCCCAGATTACGAGTCTGCCGCTCTTAACCACTACACCAATGTTTGATGCTGTATTGTTTTTAATATTCGGTTGAAAGCTGCCCAGAGTGGCTGGGGAAACCCAGCCAGATGGGCAGGGTATACATAAATTATTATTATTATTATTATTATTATTATTATTATTATTATTATTATTAGAAAAAGAAGAAGAAGAAGAGAAACTTCAAGTTTGTATGGAAGGCAACGTGCATGAAGAACATAGGACGTTGTCTCATACCGAGTTGGACCATTGGTCTATCGAATTCAGTATTGTCCTACACTGACTGGCAGCAGCTCTCCAGGATTTTATGCAGGGTGTCACTCCCAGTCCTACCTGGAGATGCCGGTGATTGAACCTGGGACCTTCTGCATGCAAAGCAGATGCTCTGCCACTGAGCTATGGCCCTTCCTATCTGCAAGCATTCCACAACAGAAACACCAGAAGGAGACATGAAAGTCCCAAGGCATGTGTTCGCTGAGGGCATGGGCCACCACCTAACCCCAAAGCTGTCCTGTCAATAGGAAAATGATTCCTGTCATATTCAAACCAACTGGACTGCTGGCTACTTGCACACTGCAGAAATTCAAGCATGATTTTTTATTTATTTTTTGGCCCAGAGAATGCAGTTCAGGGCAGGCAATAAAGAAGGTGAAGCTGACATTTACAAGGTGCTTGCAAAACTCTGGCTTAATACTCCCAAACCCTCATTATCAGCACTTTGGACATTTATAGGTAGGCTAGAATAATCAATACCTCGTTAAAAATCCTTTGCATAGATTAAAAGTCCAGAAATTGGGTGCGTTTTTAATTTATATATATATATATTTATGTACTGGGTCTACATCCAGAAGCCAAACTGGAACTCTGCCCAGAATGATAATGCTGTGGGGATTAAGAGATTGTCCTAACTTGGAGTACAGTGTTACCTTCGGGTTACAAACATTTCGGGTTGCAAACTCCGCTAACCCGGAAGTAGTACCTCAGGTTGCGAACTTTGCCCCAGGATGCGAACGAAAATCGCGCACCGTTAGCACGGCGGCAGCAGGAGGTCCCATTAGCAAAAGCGCACCTTAGGTTAAAAAGCGGTTTCGGGTTAAGAACGGACCTCCAGAACGAATTAAGTTCATAACCCGAGGTACCACTGTATCAACATCCTGAGGAGAGATTGCTGCCTCTCCTTTTGCCCGTCACGCACATTCAGACAAACCCAGAGCAAAGGCTTAGAATGATGAGTTTTGGTGAACACTGCATGACTGCAGTCAAGAGACTCCACAAAACATGGAACATCTGAAGCTCTGGGATAGCTCAGTTGGTAGAGCAGGAGACACTTAATCTCGGGGTTGTGGGTTTGAGCCCCACGTTGGACAAAAGATTCCTGCATCGAAGGGGGTTGGACTGGATGACCTTCGTGACCCCTTCCAACTATACAGTTCTATGATTCTATTATCTTTCTGAAGAGTCCCTTGTTTGCACATAGAGAGGGACCATTTGGTCCCTATGTGACTGCCCTTGAGGTATTTGAAGATGGCTCTCATATCTACTCTTTTCCAGGCTAAACATACCCAGCTCCTTCAACCATTCCTCATAAGGCTTGGTTTCCCGACCCTTGATCATCTTGGTTGCCCTTCTCTGCACACATTCCAGCTTGTCAACATCCTTCTTACATTGTGGTGCCCAGAGCGAGACACAGTATTCCAGGTGGGGTCTGACCAAGGCAGAATAGTCTACTTCCCTTGAGCGGGACACTATACTTCTGCTGATGCAGCCTAGAATGCTGGACTAGAAGGGCCATTGGCCTGATCCAGCAGACACTTTTCTTACCTTTTCCAGAAACCCCCTAGTGACAGTACCCATGGTGTACTGTAAGTAAGGCCACATCTGCACAATGGGTTGTGTTCAATGTTGCTGGAATCACAATGCAGAGGAACCAGTAGGAGAACACTTCAGTCTCCCAGGACATTCAAAGAAGATCTCAAAGCAGCTGTCTTATTACAAAAGAATTTCAGAAATCGGCTTGCAAGAGAAGTTGCTGAATGACAAATTATTACTAAACTGAAAACTATGGAGAGACCTGGTCTGAATAGAGATATTGGATCCTTGTCTCATTATACATGCTAAAGCTAATTTTGGTCATCTGCTGATCATCCCTTACTTTTTCCTGTAGGACTAATTGCAGTCGTTAACAGTCGTCAACAGGTCTAACATAACCATTGAGTCAATCACCCATCTCTGACTACCCTTCTGAGAAATACCCCACCCCACCCTTCCAATATATATAAGGGTCTGGTGACTTCTGTTTCAGTGTATCTGAAGAAGTGTGCATGCACATGAAAGCTTATACCCAGAACAAACTTAGTTGGTCTCTAAGGGACGCAGGTGGCGCTGTGGTCTAAACCACAGAGCCTAGGGCTTGCTGATCAGAAGGTCAGCAGTTCAAATCCCCACGATGGGTTGAGCTCCTGTTGCTCAGTCCCTGCTCCTGCCAACCTAGCAGTTTGAAAGCATGTCAAAGTGCAAGTAGATAAATAGGTACCGCTCCGGTGGGAAGGTAAACGGCGTTTTCGTGCGCTGCTCTGGTTCACCAAAAGCGGTTTAGTCATGCTTGCCACATGACCCGGAAGCTGTCTGCAGACAAACACCGGCTCCCTCAGCCAGTAAAGCGAGATGAGCGCCACAACCCCAGAATCGTCCACGACTGGACCTAATGGTCAGGGGTCCCTTTACCTTTACCTTTAAGGTGCTACTGGACAATTTTTTTATTTTTTTTCGGTTGCTGGTTTCATTAGCATAAGGATTTTTCTTTGTGCAATGGGATGCTCTTTCCCTCTCCTCCCCTTAAAGCTGTTCAAGGGGATTTCCCAGATTTGGAAACTCCCATGCACCGTGGATTTTTAAGGAGATCTTTATTGAGACCATTTCAGTACAAGGTACTGGCAGCCACAGATTCTGCCCTGGCATTTAATATAATGAAACCAGAAACCAATTTCCGATGTTGTTGTTTTTTATTGACACATTCTGAGTCCTCGGTGCCGTCTTCAGTATCTTGAGCACTAGGAAGGTATTCACGATATGGTTATTATTTTAAAAGATTATCCTGCCTATCAACCTGGTGCAAAGTGTATTATGAAGCGGATCAGCATAAAGAGGCACAGAGAGAACCAGGCGCCTGGCGAAAAGCAAGCAACATCTGGTTTCGGCTTCAACCTCCAGGCTCCGATGCTGATTAGGGTTTGAGAACAAGCACGTACGTACAGCTCTGGGAGCATTCGTGGGAGAAGGCGACAGGCGGAAGACGACACAGGCTTATGGTGCGCATTAACCAAGGGTCACATCCAGAGCTCAGAGGAGGGAGGGAGCACAAAGCAGCAAGACTCCTGGGGAAAATAAAAGGCCCAGTCCCTAGCTCCCAATGCCAGCTGGATGTACAGAGTCATATTTTCATCACACATCTGGACATGAAGTTAGCAGAATTCTCCTAGCTGGCAAGATTACACAGATGAAAAAGCTATCAATGGCTGCCAATCATCTGCCACTGAGCCTCTTGGGCTTGCCGATCAGAAGGTCAGCGGTACGAATCCACTCGGCAGTGGTGAGCTCCCATTGCTCTGTCCCAGCTTTGGCCAACCTAGCAGTTCAAAGGCAAGTAGATAAATAGGTACCACTGCAGCGGGAAGGTAAACGGAGTTTCCGTGTGTGCTGGCGTCCGTCACGGTATTCCGTTGCACCAGAAGTGGTTTAGTCATGCTGGCCACATGACCCGGAAAGCTGACTGTGGACAAACGCCAGCTCCCTCGGCCTGAAAGTGAGAGTTGCCTTTGGCTGGACTGAACTGTCCAGGGGTCCTTTACCTTTTTACCTTACCAGGCTAAATTCAAGGTGCTGATTTTAGTGTGTCAATTCCCATATCAGGATACATAGAAGATTTTCTCACCCCTTATATACCCAATTGACCACTGTGCTCTGCACATGAGGGCCTGCTGCAGACACCAACTTCTCAGGAAGCCCATTCTGCACAGAAGCGGCTTTGTCATGCTGGCCACATGACCCGGAAGCTGACTGCGGACAAACGCCGGCTCCCTCGTCCTATAGAGCGAGATGAGCGCCGCAATCCCAGAGTCGGACACGACTGGACCTGATGGTCAGGGGTCCCTTTACCTTTAACAATGCTCAGCACCCTTAGCAAACTACACTTCCCAGGATTCTCTGGGGGTTCGGTATGACTGTTCAAATTGGGACCGTAGAGCTTCACACACCAGTGTGGTGCAGTGGTCAGAGTTTCAGACTAGGACCTGGGAGACCAGGGTTCAAATCCCTACTCAGCCACGAAGCTCACTGGGTGGCACTTTGGGCCAGTCACTGCTTTTCAGCTTAACCTACCTCACAAGGTTGTTGTTTTTTTATGAAGAATTTATTAACATTTTCATAATACAACAGATACCCAGACCCACACCTACAAATACAAAACAAATACAAATACATATAATGCCAGGATTCTTCTTCTTGTTTGTATACCTTACAAAAAAAAAATTCTATTTCTGAATCTTGACGTTTGACTTCCCCCGCCTTTTCACCTTCGGTTTTAAATCCATATTTTACTTTCTTAACAACTTTTCTCTATAAAATTTTTTAACTTCAATTAGAAATAGCACAATTCTCTTAATCATCCTATTATAGCATAAATCTTAGCAGAATATTCTTATAAAAACTAAACTTATTTCTTCTGTCCTTTATCATGCTGCCTTTAACTTAAAATCTAATATCTCCTTGCTTATTCAAAATAAACTTATAATTAACAAACTTCACTCTCCGATTTCAGATACCATAACAGACCATTTGGGTTTTACATTTAATACTTCATCCCACACCCCCTCTGTCCATTGTCTTTCTCTGTCTTTCGCCCGAACCAATCCTCCAGTTGTCTTCTTGTCCCAAATGTCCACAGATCCAGGCAGCATTCACAACAGACCTTGCATCGAGCTTCAGGGTACACATCACATCCTTCCTGGGCTCCTCCGCTTCTTTGTACCATACTTCTGCTTCTTGTAGATATCTTAATTCCATGTCCCTTGCCCCCGAGCTCCCACCTCGGGGTCTGGATATTATAAATTTTCCCGTTCCAGGGCTGCCACCCCCAGCAAACGGTTCCTTTTCCCGGAGTTGCCCAGCCATTTCAGACCATCCTTCAAGCACCCCTTCCAGCTCTTTGCCAAGGTTTGCTTCCATTGTGTAAAACTTTTGAAAAGCCTCCTCTGTGGGAAATAGGTTCTTTTTATTTATAATCCCACTCAAGACTTGCAATTTCCGATTAAGCAGTTCCAGCCTCAAGACAGTAAGCATTTCTTCATCCTTTAGACCAGAGTTCAAAACAAGTTCAAACACAAAGTCCAACATTTTGGAAGGGAGGGTGAGTGAGTGTCAAATTTCAGTTCCTGTCTCTTCCTTCCTTTGTTTCAATTGTTTCCCACGTCAGTCCAAATTTTCCATCGCCATTTTTTCTGAAGCCAGAGTGTAAAGACCAAAACTTTAAATGGAGATATTTTCTCCCCACTTAATCCCCAAAGGGAAAACTCAACAGTCTCAGTTTTCAAATTCCGAGCACTTTGTATCCATTATTGTAGCAGCAGTCACTTAAACTGGTTACTTTCTTTCTCTCCCGAAGGGAGGGAGGCAGGCTCCCTTTCCTCTTCCCCCCGGATCGTTCCAAAACTAGAAAAGTCAGTCAAATACTCACAGCCACCGGGTTCTTTCAGATCGTTAAAGACAGGTAGAACTTAGACGCTCATCACAGGATTTGTCGCCGCATTTACATCCCGGTTGGGGCATGTCCCCTATAGCCCGGCTCCGTCGTCCCTTCACCCCCACTCCCCCTTTACAGGGGGAGCGAGGGAAGGGTTCGGAGCCACAACGGGCACAGCCGGGGAGCCCAGGGTGCGGAACGCTCTTCCCGCACCCCACCGGAGCCCCGCTTTGCGGTAGCGGGGCTCCAAACCCCCGGGATGGACTGGGCGCCTCGCAGCCGAAGCAGCCCACGACCACCCGCAATGGCGTCGCCGCCGGAAGTCCTACCTCACAAGGTTGTTGTGGAGGATTAAATGAGGAGCGGGAAGAAACTTGTGCACCACCTCGAGCTGCCTGGTGGGGTATAAAATCCAGCAAATAAATAAATAAAGTATGGTGTGGCCAAACTCGGGATATTTATATGCCACCTGAAATGGTACAGCCTCAAAAAGGCTTTTGCCACTCGATGTTGCAGAATGCATAATTTGGCCGCAATTTATTTATTTATTGTTGCTTTTATATCCTGCCATTCCTTTGAGAAGCTCAAGGTGACATCTCCTCGTTTCCATTGCGTGACCAGGCGGCGACAGCCCCAGTCCCCAAGGGTCATGAGGAAGGAATAAAGACTCTGACAACATCATGTGGAATTAAAATTAGGCTACAACTTTATTAAACTTCCGAATGTAGGAAGCCCTTGGCTTAGGCCTTGGGCGTGTATCCCTTCCAGCCCCCCAGCCGGGGGGAACTGGGGCTCATCAGGGTAAATGGGATATGGGGGTGCTCTGTGAGACGTAAGCCCATATCCCCACACGCAGGGTAGTTCACTGACGACCTTTCAGTGTATGGCCAGTGACACCCATATATATAACCCCTTTAAGAGGGGGACCCTGGAATCGCCGTCGCAGGGGGGTGAGTCACCACTTCACACCCCACGTCCCCCATAGGGAAGAAAAAACTAAAGGATTCCGCCCAAGGCCATAACCGCCAAAGTTGTGGCGAATTGCTACGGGGAAGACAAAACCTGCCAATGCAGGAAAATTTCTTCCCGGTCCTTCAACTGCAACCAGTCAAAGACCATAGCAGAGCCCACCAAACAGGAAGAAAAAGTTAACCTGCAAACAAGAAACATTAAACAAAGGGAGGGTGAATCTCCAGAGCCGACTCCCTGGCTATTGTCAGCTCAACCCCCCATTTATAAATGGGGCTGGCCCCACCTCCCAGCAAGAAACTTGATTACAGAGGCTGGGCGTGAACCTCCAGAAATTAACACTGAGAAGCAAGCCAGCCCCTGATTGCCAGTAAGCTCCCTGGGAACTGTAGTGCACAATCCTGCAAAGGGCACCCACAATGTAAAGTGTGAGTGCTCATTGTCGTCCTCACAACGATCCTGCGAGGTAGGGTTAGGCAGAACGAGAGAGGAAAGGCGGATTTGTCAAAGCTCCTTGCAAGGAATTTTTGAACCTTGAGGCAGTCAGTTCCTTAATACTGAAACGTCACACCTTGTACTTAAGCTTCACCCTAGATGGGAGGAGGGTTCCTTGGGGGTTTTTTTTTTTGCCTGAATGACGACAGAAACTAATGAAATGGTGTCATTGATTACTCAAAGGCTAATAAACTGCGGGGCAAAAAAGCTTCTGCAAGAGGACAGGAAGAAGCGAAGGCCATTGAAAGCTGCAATTAATCACATTTGCTCATCATCCAATTTATTTAATTCACTGAGTTCAAGAGAAAGGTTTTTTTGTTTTTTTAAAGACTCAGGCCTTCAGCATATCGCAGAGTCAGTAACTCCAGCGTCTGTTTAATTGTATTTTTGCTCCCCTCTCACTTTGTCTGTCAGTGAAACCATCTCAGCCCCAACAGCAACACTATTAATTGATAATACGTTCATTAAACGCCCATCAGAAAGCGGAAACTACTTCTGCAAGAGGAGCCACAGAGTATATAATGAATGATGGGCTGCAACAGAGCGAGCCAACCACAGCCAGCGTGGTATAGTGGTCAGAGTGTTGGACTAGGACCTTTGAGATCAGGGTTCGAATCCCCGCTCGGCCATGAAGCTTGCTGGGTGAGCTTGGGCCAGCGACTACTAGGAAGACCAACCTACCTCACAGGGCTGTTGTGTTGATGCCATGAGGAGGGTGAACCATTAATGCCACCTGGAGGGAAAGCTGGTGAAACAGATGCCTGTGGGGAACCTGCAAGCAGGATTCGAACCCAGGAGCCTTCCAACCACGGAGGCAGAGCACCGCCATCTTGGCTAATAGCCTTCAACAGCCCTCTCCTCCATCCTGTTTTAAAGCTCTCCAGGTTAGAATCATAGAATCATAGAGTTGGAAGAGACCACAAGGACCATCCAGTCCAACCCCCTGCCAAGCAGGAAACACCATCAAAGCATTCCTGACAGATGGCTGTCAAGCCTCTGCTTAAAGACCTCCAAAGAAGGAGACTCCACCACACTCCTTGGTAGCAAATTCCACTGTCGAACAGCTCTTACTGTCATGAAGTTCTTCCTAATGTTTAGGTGGAATCTTCTTTCTTGTAGTTTGAATCCATTGCTCCGTGTCCGCTTCTCTGGAGCAGCAGAAAACAACCTTTCTCCCTCCTCTATATGACATCCTTTTATATATTTGAACATGGCTATCAGATCACCCCTTAACCTTCTCTTCTCCAGGCTAAACATACCCAGCTCCCTAAGCCGTTCCTCATAAGGCATCGTTTCCAGGCCTTTGACCATTTTGGTTGCCCTCTTCTGGACACGTTCCAGCTTGTCAGTATCCTTCTTGAACTGTGGTGCCCAGAACTGGACACAGTATTCCAGGTGAGGTCTGACCAGAGCGGAATACAGTGGTACTATTACCTCCCTTTATCTAGATGCTATACTCCTATTGATGCAGCCCAGAATTGCATTGGCTTTTTTAGCTGCTGCATCACACTGTTGACTCATGTCAAGTTTGTGGTCTACCAAGACTCCTAGATCCTTTTCACATGTACTGCTCTCAAGCCAGGTGTCACCCATCCTGTATTTGTGCCTTTCATTTTTCAGGTTGGCGGCCATTACTGCCTCCTGTGGAAGTGAGTTCCATAGTTTAACTATGTGCTGCTTGAAGAAACACCGTACTTTTCCCGTGTATAAGACGCCCCCGTGTATAAGACGCCCCCTATTTCTGGGGACTCAAATTTAAGAAAATGGGGGGGGAGAGATGGCACAGAGTTGCTGGGCTTTGGGGGGGAGGATTACCCAGAGTTTTTGAGATTTGGGGGGGGGGGATTACCCAAGGTTGTTGAGCTTTTTTTAGGGGCATTGCCCACAATTGCTCACCAGCACGCGTCATCTGTCCCCTCACCGGCAGAAGCTGCCCATCGCCTTCCCAATTGCCGCAGCGTCAGCCAATTAATACCACCCATTGACGCAGCAACAAATAACACGTACAATAGCTGCGGCAGCAACCAATCAAACGTCCAGCCATGTATAAGACAACACCCATTTTTAGCATGATTTTTAAAGGAGAAAAACATAGTCTTATACACGGAAAAGTATAGTACCGGTACTTCCTTTTATCTGTCCTGGATATCCACAAGTTCTGGCGTTATGAGAGAAGAAGGAAAACTTTTCTCTCTCCACTTTCTCCATGCCTACAAATGGTCTTTCCCCCTTAATCAATACTGATAGTTTTCAATCCACTTGGGAACAGACTATTCAAAAGAAATTAGCCTTGTATGGACTGCCGGTGGCGACTACTCTATCTATGGGAAGCGAAAGGGCGAAAAAGATTATTAGGGAAAGAATCGCAGATATCGACCGCCAAAACACCTTAACTCGTCTTCCCTCAACGTACAGACAACTGTATGAGCACCGCCCAAACCAACCAGCTATCTATCTAAAGACGTTAGAAAACCCGAGACACCGATGGGCCTTTACTAGGGCTCATTTTAATGCATTACCCTCGGCGTTACTAACTAGTAGATATCTTCGGATCCCAATAGAACAGAGGCTATGTCCTTGCGATCTCAAGGAAATCGAATCTATTAGCCACGTTCTCCTATACTGCACTCTGTATCGAGATTTGAGGAAGGAGTTAATCAAACCCCTGTTAAAAAATCTACCAGGCCGTTCAATTGAAATGCTGACTAGATACTTAATTGAGGACACCAACCCAGAGCGAACTATGACTGTAGCTAAATTTTGCTATCATGCGGCAAGACTGAGACGCGTCATGACATCAACTGACAACAGCGATAAAGCCGTCCACCAAGCCATAGCAGATAATACTTAAATGGAATTATCTCCCATTAAATTTTAGCTTAATTTTAATCTAACATGGGATCTGAAATAGTATTGTTAAAAGACGATATTTAAGAAATATTTATATTATGTACTATTATGTACTAAGCTATGGTTTTCCCAGTAGTAATGTACGGAAGTGAGAGCTGGACCATCAAGAAGGCTGATCGCCGAAGAATTGATGCTTTTGAATTATGGTGCTGGAGGAGACTCTTGAGAGTCCCAAGGACTGCAAAAAGATCAAACTTATCCATTCTCAAAGAAATCAGCCCTGAGTGCTCACTAGAAGGACAGATCCTGAAGTTGAGGCTCCAGTACTTTGGCCACCTCATGAGAAGAGAAGACTCCCTAGAAAAGACCCTTATGTTGGGAAAGATGGAGGGCACAAGGAGAAGGGCACGACAGAGGATGAGATGGTTGGACAGTGTTCTCGAAGCTACTAACATGAGTTTGGCCAAACTGCGGGAGGCAGTGGAGGATAGGCATGCCTGGCGTGCTCTGGTCCATGGGGTCACGAAGAGTCGAACACGACTGAACGACTGAACAACAACAACAACACTATCGTTTTATTTTCTCTTTTGCTGGTCTATGACCGTAATAAAGTTTTTTTATTTTTGTTATTCTCCATGCCTACAAGGTTCTCAAGGCAGCCATAAATTTGAGGCTTTTCAGCTCAAAAGGGGAAAGAGAAAGTAAATAAAAGGCTTGCTCATCAAATTAGAAGTGGTTTGTAAACCAGCTACTGGACTGATAGGGAATTTAGTATGGAGGGGGAACCCTAAAAATTAATGATTGTAATTTATCTTCTCTGCTATTGTTCTCATAGATGCGTCCCGCCTCTTTCTTCCTCATCTCATCATCCTCCGTCTGGAACGCACGCCCAAAGTGATCTTGGCACCCCACACAAATTCTGCTGATAATGAAAACTGAAATTCCTTTATCCTGTGGGATGTTTAATGGCAGCTCTGAGAAGCGACTTAGCTGGTGGTTGTGATTAATTCCTTTATTTATTTATTTATTTATTTATTTCTCTTCTTCTTCTTCTTTTCCCCCAAATATGCTATGCAAAAGAACAAGGAATAAACAAGAACGAAGTAATCTCGGTGCATTATAAACGTACCATGAACACAAAGTACATGCAAACATACTCACGGTCTCTCTCAAGCCGTTGGGAAGGATCTAAACTTATTTAGACCTTGATTAAACCACCACTTCCAGAAATGAATAAAGGGCAGCCAACTTGACTAAAAAAAAAATTCTCCGCTTCTTTCTACTTTCTCTTACAGCCACAAATCCAGAGTTTTAGGGCATTTCTGCGTGTTTCCACACTTTGCGTGCCTCTTTAATAAAGGAAACAAACTTTTCAGCTGTTAAAAGATTTCAGGGGACATTCGGGCTACTTTTATTTATTCAACTACCTATAGAGCAGGGGTCACCAACCTAAGGCCCATGGGCCAGAAGCGGCCCGCGGAGGTCGTTTGACCAGCCCACGAGCCGCCCCCCCAACCGAGCCACCCACTTGCACGCGCAAAACCAGCGCAGTGTGGCGCAGGGACTCACTTCCGAGGCGCCGGAAATCGCGGGTGCGATCCAGCCCAGGCAAGATAAACCTTGCCGACCCCTGCTATAGAGGCTTAAAAAAAAAAAACAGAGCAGCATTCCCTGGCATGTCGAGAACAACACAATCCAGCATCAAAAAATGAGGGGGCGGCATTCAGCGTGTGATAAAGGGTTTCTTCTCTTCAGTCCTTGCTAAATTCGTGAGGTGAAGGGACCCAGTTTAGGCAGCTGACAAAAATGCACAGGCAATTATGAAGCTGTCATGGTCCAAGAAACAGATCCCCTACCCAAGGAGGGGGAGATGGTCTTGAGTCAGAAGATGGGAGCACAGGAATCTGCCTTATACTGAGTCAGACAATTTGGTCCATCCAGCTCAGCCCTGTCTCAGCTTACTGCCACCAGCCCTCTCTCCCTGCCCTGCCTGGAGATGCCAGGGGCTGAAGCAAAGATTGTCTGCATATCCCCTGCAGGTGTACAAAATGCCTGGGCAAGAAGGCATACTCTTGGGGCAGGATGTAGCTCAGAGGCAGAACACCTGCCTTGCAAGCAGAAGGTCCCAATTTCAATCCCCGTCATCTCCATATAGGGCTGGGAGAGACATCTACCTGAAACCCTGGAGAGCTGCTGCCAGTCAGTGTAGACGATATTGAGCTCGATGGAGCAATGGCCAGACTCATTATAAGGCAACATCCTGTATTCTTGCATTCCTGTGTTCTCGAACCCTCCAAGTCTCCCTATTTTCCAGGGACAGTCCTGGATTTACGGAAGCCATCCCGGTTTCTGATTTGATCCTGGAATGTCCTGCTTTTCATTAAAGGTAAAGGGACCCCTGACCGTTAGGTCCAGTCACGGACGACTCTGGGGTTGCTGTTATGTATTGAAGTTCTCACCCTAGGCCACTAGGGGTGTGTGTATATAGTTCATTCTGCTGCAGTTTTCACTCAGGTCAGCATATGCAAAAGAGGGATTGTAAAGGGACGTTCAGGGATTGGTTAACTGTGGAAAGTTGTTACTGTTGCGTTGTAGCTGAGTTCTATATAAGCAGGCTGCTGAGGCCTTCAGGCCACTTCTGTTCCAGCCTGAGAATAAACAAGAGCTGTTTTGGAAATCACTGTGTCGTCTGCTGTGTCTGCCCACAACTTAACAGTTGCGGTGCTCATCTCGCTTTACTGGCCGAGGGAGCCGGCATACAGCTTCCGGGTCATGTGGCCAGCAGGACTAAGCCGCTTCTGGCAAACCAGAGCAGCGCACGGAAATGGAGTGGTACCTATTTATCTACTTGCACTTTGACGTGCTTTCGAACTGCTAGGTTGGCAGGAGCAGGGACCGAGCAACGGGAGCTCACCCCGTTGCGGGGATTCGAACCGCCGACCTTCTGATCGGCAAGCCCTAGGCTCTGTGGTTTAGACCACAGCGCCACCCACATCCCTCCTTGCTTTTCCTTAGGACGTCCCTATTTTCATCAGAGAAATGTTGGAGGGCATGGATGTTGTGTCAGTTCCAGTTTCCACCAGCAACAATCGACTAACCAGGCGCCCTTTAGCAAAGCCCCTCTCCCCTCTCGCAGCCTCCCTTGCCAACGGAAAAGGCCAATGTTTCCAAAATTGCACCTGTGCCCCATGTAGTCAGGCATGCAGCGGTGCTGCAGCAACCTCCATCGCACTGTAAATGAGTCCCTGGAGTCAGCAGGAGATTAATCACTTGTATTATCTCTTAACTTCTTTTCTGGCACAACTTAAACACAGCAAAAACAGAGGGAGGGAAGATCCAGTCTGCATCTGACACCATCTGAGGCTGGCTTAGGGGTGACAGCTGTGCTTTCCAGCAACTGGGGTACACCATCCTAGTGACCTGTCCTTTTCTGCTGAAGATCAAACTGGGGCTACGAGTCCCAAGATCTCCAGCGGGAAATGGTGTTATTTCTGCCAGTTTCCACTGGGAAGAAGCAAAGCTAGAAGCACTCAATGTTTCTGAGTCGAGTTGACAGAAACCTACTTGCAACGAATTATTTTCTCCCAATTTCTGTTTTCCTGCGAAATCCCTAATCGCAACACACAATCCAAAAAACAAATTCCTTCCCCTACACCCCACCACCAGCACCCCTATTTCCCCTTGAATGCACCCAAAAGTAGACCTCTAGATCCTGCCAAACCATGCCAAGACCTCCGGTGCCATTTTGCTCCACCGCTTAAATTGGAAATTGCATTCCCTAGTTGCAGAAGAATATATATGTACCCACATCAGTTGAGAAGGCTGGCTCTGCTACAGAAAACCAAGGTAGCCATTTCTCTATACTCTGTAGGGAACAGAGGCCTGATTCTGATAATGCATAAGGCATTTTTCCAAATGACACATGATGCCGCTAACTCCCATCCCCAGTGGTGGAGAGTAATAAATAAAACAACTTACATCTACTTCTGTGTAACTGTATACCCAAAATCTGCCTTAGGCAGGATGTTTTAGCCTGTCTAATGGTAGGGCCGGCCCTGACTAGGTTAATTTTCAGTGGATTATGCTGCTAATTCCCATATATAAAAACAAAGCTTGGATACCTAGCTATATTCCTGCATGTCTCCCGTGCCAGGAGGGTCTCGGTAAAACCGGCATCTGGGAATTTACCTCATCAAATACTCCTACGGCCTAATTATGATAACCAATTCCAGTCCGCAATGTTTCACACAGCTCGGTTGTCAAGGAGACTTTTATTTCCAAGCTGCAAGTTCTCCTTCTCGCTCTCAACAGAAGCAAAGAGACTTAGGCAGGATATGAAATTCTTGCTGAATCCTCAGCAGCAGAACAAAGGCAACTGGAGCCATCATCTTGGACCACTAGGAAAAGCCCAAGGTTGTAATTTAATCTGGTCCACAGTCATTTATATGCATTAGGAGTCATAAATGAATTCTAAGATGGAACCAGTGATGCAGTAATGTCATTGCAATGGTGGGGTTTTTTTTAAGGCTATAAATATTTCACATAGGTAGGCAGTCCTGATAAAACAGATCTTTTTCTTCCAGAGGTTAAAAACACACACACCAGAATATAGCAGCAGATTTGCCCCTGTCCTCTGCTTTTTTGCAGACCAACCCAATTCAGATAACCCCAAAAGAAAGCTAAAAGGTGGATGGGGATGCCCTGCAGAAAGCAGTATTATTATCATTTTTAATCTATAGATTTGTTTGTGTATGTCTATATAAATATTACTGGCCCATTTTTCATTGCACAGCAATTTCAGAGCAGGTTACAACCAAAACAGTTTCAAATTCACAATACGATGACTTTAAAAACCAGGTGAGTTACATGCAGCCAACTAAAAACATCAATACTGGCATCAGATTTCCCTAAAAAGTCTGGGCAAATAAAATAAAATAAGATAAAATAAAAAGCCCTGCTGGATCCATCCAAAGAGTCATATGTGGTCACAACCATCCTGTTCTCACAGCCGTCACCCAGATGCCTCCAATGGAAAGCCCTCATAGAGGACCCGGAGCATGACAAAATTCTGCCCTTCGGCAACTCCCACCTAGTGGCTTAGCGTGGGTTGCCAGTGCCCAGGGCTACGCAGGGGAGGGGGGCAGGCAGACTACACATGCGCACCCAACTGCCTAACAGTAACCATGTCACACAGGAGGTCACAGCCACAGAGATAAGAAAAGAAGAGGTGTTGCGTTGTCTGGAGAGCTCACTTCCTAGTTCACATGGGGAAGCTGTTTTCAACGGAACCCGGCAGCAGAAAGCGCACAGCTGTATTGAGGCAGCACCGGGTGTTGGAATATTGTGCCCCTAAACATTTCAGAAAAGCAATGACAAACCTAGACAGCATCTTAAAAAGCAGAGACATCACCTTGCTGACAAAGGTCCGTATAGTTAAAGCTATGGTTTCCCCAGTAGTAATGTATGGAAGTGAGAGCTGGACCACAAAGAAGGCAGATCGCCAAAGAATTGATGCTTTGAATTATGTTGCTGGAGGAGACTCTTGAGAGTCCCATGGACTGCAAGAAGATCAAACCTATCCATTCTGAAGGAAATCAGCCCTGAGTGCTGACTGGAAGGACAGATACTGAAGCTGAGGTTCCAATACTTTGGCCACCTCATGAGAAGAGAAGACTCCCTGGAAAAGACCCTGATGCTGGGAAAGATGGAGGGCACAAGGAGAAGGGGACGACAGAGGATGGGATGGTTGGACAGTGTTCTCGAAGCTACCAACATGAGTCTGACCAAACTGCAGGAGGCAGTGGAAGACAGGAGTGCCTGGCATGCTCTGGTCCATGGGGTCATGAAGAGTCGGACACGACTAAACAACTAAACAACAAAAACAATCCATTTCAAGCCCAGGGCAACCACCGCCGTGTCTCCCCCACCCCCGCTACGCCACTGCTCTCACCAAATGGTAGCGAGAGGCATAGTGCCCAGGGCTGCCATACATCCGGGATTTCCCACCTTTTGTGTCTGGATTTTTGCTTTTTGAAATATGGCACAACCCTAATAGTGCCTCTCTGACAGTGGAAGCAGAATATTGCCGTTGTGGCTAGTAACTAGGTCAAAAGAGCTTTCAGACAGTAAGAGCTGCTCAACAGTGGAGTGGACTCCCTCGGCAGGTGATGGATTCTCCTTCCTTCAAGGTTTTTAAGCATCGGTTGGATGGCCATCTGTCATGGATGTTTTAGCCGAGGTTCCTGCATTGCAGGGGGTCGGACCACATGACCCTCAGGGTCCTTTCCAACTTTACGATTCTATGGTTTTAATGTTTTATTGCTCCGTTCAACTATGGCCCCCAAACTGGTTAGCTGAGAGCGCTGGATGAGCACTGCAGAGCTCTGGTTCAAGGCCTCCATCCTCCAACTAGACATTTAGGGTCACCTGTGCCTACAAGCGGCACTGCACTATTTTAATTTGCGTTTTCCACACCTCTGAGAGCTGGAATGCAAGTTTGTTGAGAGAGCAGTTATTTTCTTTCTGAATTAAAACTGAAAGCAAACTTCACTCCCCCCAAAAAAATGGTTTGCTTCCAGGGTGCACAACAGTGAGAATCACTAACCCACCCTGTATTTTAAATTGATTAAATTTAAATTTATTTTAAATTGATTGTTTTTATGTTTTTGCTGTGATTTGAATTAGTGTTAGCCGCCCTGAGCCCAGTTTTTGGCTGGGAAGGGCGGGGTATAAATAAAAAATATTATTATTATTATTATTATTATTATTATTATTATTATTTCTGCACCAGCCACAGAGCTGGGAGTGCCTGCTGAATGGAAGGAGGCAAACCCAGAGTGCTCATACAGAGATGCGCTGGGAAGCCTCCTCTGAGAGCAGGTGATTCTTGCTGCCATCTCTGAACCAGCATGGGTGGAATACTCCCCTCACAGCCAATGCAGTAATGGAGCAAAATAACTTGTCCACGGCAGAGCCTAACTGGAGGGAAACAAGGCCAGAGAAGCAAATCATACTGGGGCACAGCAGGCAAACTCTTCTCCAGGCAGGTACTATGAGAACAGAAAGGCTGAAGGAGAGCAATGTTGTGGTTAAAGGGCAGGACTGGTGACACCATAGATGTGGAATACTATGATTATTTTGGTGCTAGCCTGACCACCGTGGAAGAGCAGCACGATATAAACACAAATGTAATTATCAATGTAATTACGGTGTTGCCATGATACAGCTCCAGCTGACAACTCCTTCTCCAGCTCACAACTGTCATCACTGAAGCCACCAAAGGGAGAGGAAGCAGCAGCCCATTCCGTTGTGCTTAGATACAGCTACATGCTCTTTTCAATTACCAAGAACGGCTGTCTGCGTTTGCTTTCTTCCTCTTCCCTCCCCTCTCTTTTCCTTTTGTGCCATGACCTTTTAGAGTCTGAGCCGGAAGGGCTATCTCTTATTCCCAATCTCTGCAAGCCTTTTCCAACTGTACAGTGGGATAGAAATGCTTCTAGGCAATCACTTAATTTGTTCAGCACCGCAAAGAGATTAAGGGTGTCCTTTTCGCAAGCCAGTTGGTGAGCTTATTCCCTAACTTCTGCACCTGCCCATTGTTCTGCAAGTCGTTCATTCATCCTTGCATCACTATCTTCGGCCACAGCATGCTTCCCAACAGGGACAATGATGCTCTTCCGCATTCCCAGGAGCCGCAAATTCTACTTCTGGAGCACTCAATCGGAAGACTCGTTTCTGCTGTGCTGAGTTAATTTAATCCCTCTCCCCAAGAAAGAGGAGAGGCAAGGAAAATTCATCTTCAATTAAAACTCCATTTAATTTGTTGCGAGGAAGTCAGAGAATGAAAAGAAATGGAGCTGCCCCCACCAGGCTGATATTAGCACATCCCTGGCCGTGCCAGACTTCTGCCGGCTACTGCAAAGTGACAAAATGTGAAAGAGCTTGGGTGGGTTTGTGGTGCCCTCTGGATCTTGCTGGACTCCAGCTCCCATCATCTTTTGGGCCACACCGGCTGCGGGGGGCTGATGGGAGTTGGAGTTCCACAAGATACAGAGGTCGGGGAAAGTTGACATAAGCCTAAGATATATTGAAATGGCATGAGTTTGGCCAAACTGCGGGAGGCAGTGGAGGATAGGGGTGCCTGGCGTGCTCTGGTCCATGGGGTCACGAAGAGTCGGACACGACTGAACAACAAAAATATTGAAAAAAGAAAGAACAGGTTACGCCAAGACTGTAATTTGGCTATAACATTTACGCCCTTGCCATTTACTGCTAAACTTTCTGACAGCAAGAGCTTCTCCTTCATCAGGGGAAGTTTTCAAGCAGAGGATGGATGAACCATCTGTCACAGGTTTGGCTGAGATTCCTGCATTTCAGGGGGTTGAACTAGACAGGGGCGTAACTAGCTGCTCTGGCACCCGGAGCAGCGGGGGCGGGGCGAGCCACCCATGGGGGCGCCACGGCGATCTGTGCACGGGGGTGGGGCGATCCGCGCACGTGGGTGCCGCACAGGGGTGCCGCAGTGATCCACGTACATGGGATCGGCAATCCGCACATGGGGGCACTGCAGCCATCCACCCAGGGGGGTGGCGTGGTGAGCTGGCCACGGAGTCCGCCTGGCAGACACAAGCCCCACGCTGCCATTGAGGGTGGCGCAGGGCCCCGAGCCACCGCGTCACTCCCAGGATAGACGAGTGGCTCGGGCGTGCTGCAGGCCAGGCCCCACGGTAAGTGTCGCCCCCCCCGCAGTGTGCCATTTTGTCACCCTCTCAGGGATGACACCTCACCCTTGTGGTCTCTTTCAACTCTAGAATTCTATGATTTTATTATCCTGGCATGGAGCATATCCAGCCCTACTTATTTTAGACAAGGCAGGGGCCTAAAGTACTTTTTTATAGATATAATTCTTATCAGGTTTTTCTAAATAAATAAATAAATAAATTTTGTTTCTGCCGCCCCGCCTCCCTGGCCAGGGCTGGGCTCAGGGTGGCTAACACCAAATATGAATTACAATAAAATGTAAGAAAGAAAGGAAAAAGGGGGGGGGAAACCTTCTCTCGGTCCCGACACCCTCACGGGTACTCTTGGTGGGGATGGAGGAGAAGGGCCTTCTTGGTGGCTGCTCCCAGACTTTGGAATTTCCTCCCTAGAGAATCTAGAATGGCTCTCTCCTTGTCCTTCTGCCATCAGATGAATACCTTGTTCCAACTGGCTTTGGGGAACTGAATGAAAGAACTGGTTCCGTGCTGTTTTTGTTGTAAATATTTTTAGGTTTTAAAACAGATTTTATATATGTATATAGTTTTAATTCTATTGATGTCTAATGGTTTTTAATGAATGTTTTCCCCCCCTATGTTTTTAACAATTCTTGTTTTTATCTGTAAGCCTCCTTGAGTCCCATCAGGGGAAAATGCAGGGTAAACAACAACAACAACAACAACAACAACAACAACAACAACAACAACAACAACAACCTTCTCAGACCTTTCCCCACTTGCCCACACATGAACTTGTTCATTTATGCAAATTGTTCATTATTATTCAAAACAAAGTAGCTGAAACTTGCCTCTCCAGATTTGCCCAAGGGAACGAACAATCACAAGACCTGGTTTGGGGGTGGCGGAGAGAGATAACATTAATTGAAGCAATTCCTAAACTACATTGCAATCTGTGCAAACAATATTTTGGCAAAGGCTTTTCGCACTGCACTGAAATGCATCTGCTCACCAGATCAATCGCATTAGTCTGGATTCTTCCTTATTCCCAAAAGGAATGGAGAATCTGGTCAGCACTCTAAGCAAGCAAGCTTGAAGGGGAGGGAGATTTGACCCTGAACTGCCTGCAAACACTCCTCCTAAGTACTAAAGCAGGCATCGCCAAACTCGGCCCTCCAGATGTTTTGGGACTACAATTCCCATCATCCCTGACCATTGGTCCTGTTAGCTAGGGATGATGGGAGTTGTAGTCCCAAAACATCTGGAGGGCCGAGTTTCACGATGCCTGTACTAAAACAAAAAGGTACACTTGTTTAAAACTGGTCAGGGGGCTATTTCCATGAGGTCCCGGTTCATGCCAACATAGAATTATTGCAAGATTTCCTCCAGAAACAGCAGCAGCAGCAGCAACACACGATTCCACACTGCGCTGTCATTCCCAAAACAGCAATTCAAAATGTGTGGCAGCGACATTGTGAGATCCAGCCCAGAAGTAAAACAGAACATTCACAGAACGGTACACCCTGCAAGTAAAATTCTAGGCATGTACTCTCGGCAGATTTCCATGGGAAGAGAGAAAACTACAAGTCGGGCTATCTCACACCACATCGCTCAAGATTTAATGAGGTAGAATTTCCTGTTCGCTGCCAAGATGCATGCTTTTTTAAACGAAGAAAACCCTGGTCAGCCAAATTAGTGTCTTGGCACTTTGACAAACGTCAACCGAAGCAACGTTCTGCTGGCCATCACACATTGTAAGTCCATGCTGCAAAGCGATCACCCACGCCACATGGCAGACTAGTGGTCATCAATGGCTTGCCACACTGATTCAGCCAGCAGGGGAAGCCACTACCGCAAAACTCAGCACTTTCCAGTGGCCTCATTCAGTCCACATCTTCGGTGGCAAGTTCTCGGGTGCCGGGAAATCGAGGGATTGGCCTCCATGTGGAAACCAGCCCTGCCTCCGATCTTCCTGCAGAGATGCTCGTGTCCCTTTTGAGAGTCCAAGATGACTCTGGGCAGCATCAATAGGAGTATAGCGTCTAGATCAAGGGAGGTAATAGTACCACTATATTCTGCTCTGGTCAGACCTCACCTGGAATACTGTGTCCAGTTCTGGGCACCACAGTTCAAGAAGGATACTGACAAGCTGGAACGTGTCCAGAGGAGGGCAACCAAAATGGTCATAGGCCTGGAAACAATTCCTTATGAGGAACGGCTTAGGGAGCTGGGTATGTTTAGCCTGGAGAAGAGAAGGTTAAGGGGTGATATGATAGCCATGTTGAAATATATCAAAGGATGTCATCTAGAGGAGGGAGAAAGGTTGTTTTCTGCTGCTCCAGAGAAGCGGACACGGGGCAATGGATTCAAACTACAAGAAAGAAGATTCCACCTAAACATTAGGAAGAACTTCCTGACAGTAAGAGCTGTTGGACAGTGGAATTTGCTACCAAGGAGTGTGGTGGAGTCTCCTTCCTTGGAGGTCTTTAAGCAGAGGCTTGGCAGCCATCTGTCAGGAATGCTTTGATGGTGTTTCCTGCTTGGCAGGGGGTTGGACTGGATGGCCCTTGTGGTCTCTTCCAACTCTATGATTCTATGATTCTATGACAGGTGCCCATCAATCACATTAAGCTGCCTTGAAGGCAACGTGAACGCTGTACAGTAACAGACTGTACTCTGCAATTCCCTGCATGAAGCTGCCGGCTCGTGGCATCAATCCACACTCCTCCTTCTTTCCTTACGGGCTGCCAGCATGCTGAGCTAGAGGCAATTCCTACAGGCCAACGTTTTTCGTTAGACCAGCAGCTCTCCGATGTAAGGGATAGGCATTAAGAACCCGCCTGCACATTACACGGCTCCCGTGGCAATCTGCCCAGCTCTGCTGATCTTCAGACAAGGAAGGACGGAGAGGTTTGCAAGGGCTGCCTTAGAATTATTATCTTTGCTGTCGTGGGATGGTGGAAGCCATTACAGGTTTGGACTCACCACAGCGGTTTCTTGCTAGAAGCAGGCGAAAGAAGAGTTATCAGCTGCCCAGACACTCTCCTTCCTGTTATCTCTGAACCACGGGAAAAATCAACTGCAGAATATAACAACAGGAAAGGCGATAGGACTGGTTGGACACAGAGGAATGGTGGGGAAAACTAGGTGTAAACTGTTTAAATTATTATTTGGATTTGATATCCCGCTTTATCACTACCCGAAGGAGTCTCCAAGCGGCTCACATTCTCCTTTCCCTTCCTCCCCCACAACAAACACTCTGTGAGGTGAGTGGGGCTGAGAGACTTCAGAGAAGTGTGACTAGCCCAAGGTCACCCAGCAGCTGCATGTGGAGGAGCGGAGACGCGAACCCGGTTCACCAGATTACAAGTCTACCACTCTTAACCACTACACCACACCGGCATGAGACAGGTTTTGCAGGAACAACCTGATGTAAAGACAGCGGTTTGCGACACACATCCTTTCGAAACATGGCCATATTGTCCACACACACATACGCACACAACTGATCAGTTAATACCCTTGGAACAGGAAAGTCTGGATAAGAAATCAGGAAAACGCAAATCACTCAAAGACAGGAAGCTTGAAGGATGGGTAGATGCCAGGCAGATGGAGCCAGCAGGTGTCTCCCCGAAGTGCTGCCAGCCTCGTTCCTAGAAGATGCAGCCCTTGGATGCTTTTGGGGGCTCAGCTTTTGTCAGAGGAGAAGAAGGGAAATCTAATGAGACCTGACATTTTGCTGAGAACCACACGCCTTAAGAGCACAGCGGGGTGAACCAGCTCTGTCCAAAGGAGCTGGCCAAGTTTAACTGAAATGCAACATCAGCACATCTCCAAAAACAGCATCTTTGAGCGGCGACAAAGAAGGCAGGGAAATGCAATTAGGATAGCGGTTGTTTTTTTCTTCTGATGAGTGATGGATGAGACCTTCTCAAAATTATGCAGTGTGCAAAAGCAGCTCTTTTTTCATGGTTTGGTTATCTATTTCAACTGCTTCCTCTCTAGGAAGAGGGGTCACCTTACCTGTCAAATAGCAACTGAGAGCGGCGGCGCAGTTTTATTTGGGGTGCTGCGTAGTCCCCTCTCGCACATTGAAGGCCTACTCCTAATCTCACCAGCAATTAAATTGTTTTTAACACAGCATTCAGCCCAGGCTTCCTCAACCTCGGCCCTCCAGATGTTTTGAGACTACAATTCCCACCCTCCCTGACCACTGGTC
Source organism: Lacerta agilis (assembly GCF_009819535.1). NCBI lineage: Eukaryota > Metazoa > Chordata > Lepidosauria > Squamata > Lacertidae > Lacerta > Lacerta agilis. Next base: position 88,058,970 of record NC_046317.1, read on the forward strand.
TTCCTAGCTAGGGATCATGGCAGTTGTAGGCCAAAAACACCTGGAGGGCCGAGGTTGAAGAAGCCTGATCTAGCCCCATCTGGACTGTATAGTTCAAGCAATATCATGACACTTTAGACAGTCGTGTCTACTCTCCAAGAATCCTGGGAATCCTATTTATTATTTATTACCATATTTTTATATTGCTCCTTGTCTGAGGATCACAGGGCGCTTTGCAATAGGAAAACCCCCAAAATACGTGTTGTGTATTGGTTCAAGGGTTATAATATCTGTATTACTATTGTCTGTATTCACATTAGGGGAAAGTAACTGCCTTCCTGTTCCAGAAGGAACTTCTACTATTGGTTCATTCAAGTTGCTGCATTTGGATCCTCAGTCTTATTGGTTCCCACCAAAAGGCAGCTTTGTGATTGCTTGAGATTGTTCCCTCCAAAATGTATCCTTTCTAGCCAGTCTTTCTGTCCCTATAAATGTAGCACCCCTCTCCTCAGTTCCCCAGTGTTGTTTGCCTGAATAAAGAGTGTTACATGAAGAAGCTGTCTCCTGCCTGCTATGTCAGAGCTGAAATCACTTGCTGAATCACGATCCCCACATTACAACAATACGTAACATGGTAACAAACAAAACTACATCCCCAATTGTGTTCTGCCGAGTTCCAGCTGAAAAAAGTAACCCTGCAGTGGGTCTACCCCAGAGTAAAACCTAGTTGACTACCTCCCTACATTTCCAAGAAACACAGTTTGATAGTACTGGGTAAGTGAAGAGAGACTGATGTTTTAAAATTTTGGCTTGCTAAGCAGCAGAAAATCAAAAAGTCTCTCCTTCTCTTGAAATACAAGACTGGGAGCTTGTGCTCTGTTATCCAAGTCACCTTATGTGCCACTTTATTTATGATAGTAATTTACTCCAAACAGGCAGAGGAGCGGAGGAAACTTCCAAGAGAGACAGTTATCAGCAAAATCTTTTCTCCTGGTCTCATGTCCCAGGGTAATTCTTTATTGCAGTTGCCAAACACAGTGTTTGAATTGTGCTTCGTCAGCTGTGCAGTTATGATTTTGTCACTTTTCAGTTCTGGGCAAAGTTATAATGCTAAAAGACCCGGGAGGGGGGGGGGGACCCAGCAAGAATAAAAAGTGGAGCATGAATAAAAAGAGATGCTGGCCTTTGGCCTCTAGAAAAGAGACTGGCCAGTTCACACCAGAAAGCCGGAATGGCGTAGTGGTTAATGTGTTGGACTAGGACCTGGGAGACCAGGGTTCGAATCACCACTCAGCCATGAAACTCACTGGGTGACTTGAGAGACAATCACTGCCTCTCATCCCAACCTACCTCACAGGTTTGTTATGCGGATTAAATGAGGAAGGAGAAACCTATGTATACCACCTTGAGCTACTTGGAAGAAGGGACGTGGGTGGCGCTGTGGTCTAAACCATTGAGCCTCTTGAGCTTGCCGATCGGAAGGTCGGCGGTTCGAATCCCTGCGACGGAGTGAGCTCCCATTGCTCTGTCCCAGCTCCCGCAACCTAGCAGTTCGAAAGCACGTCAAAGTGCAAGTAAATAGGTACCGCTGTGGCGGGAAGGTAAACGGCGTTTCTGTGTGCTCTGGCTTCCGTCACGGTGTTTTGTTGTGCCAGAAACGGTTTAGTCATGCTGGCCACATGACCCGGAAAGCTGTCTGTGGACAAACGCCGGCTCCCTTGGCCTGAAAGCCAGATGAGCGCTGCAACCCCATAGTCGCCTTTGACTGGACTTAACCGTCCAGGGGTCCTTGGAAGAAAAGGTGGGATATTAATGCAATTAATAATAATAGTAATAATACTATTATTAGAGCATTCACACATGTGATGGTTGCAACCTCACATGCCAAAGCATAGCTAAGCAATGGAACTTGCTTCTGCGAGAGTCTGTGATGACTGCCAACTCGGATGTCTTCAAAGAGTGTTGTGTTCTGCATTCACTGCCGGGGTCAGCATGCCTCTGAATACAATGTTAGTAACTCAGAGATATAAGCATATATATATATATAAGCACATAACCATTAAGAAACAGACGTAGAAATAAGCCAACGTATGTGCAAACTGTCCCTGGATCAAGTGACTTTTCTTCTTTAAGCTCTCAACATTCTTAACCTACCTCAAGGTTGTCATCTGAACTAATAATAATAATAATAATAATAATAACAATAACAATAATAATAATAATTTATTATTTGTACCCTGCCCATCTGGCTGGGTCTCCCCAGCCACTCTAGCCAGATGTTTAACTGAGAATCAATCACAGCAGTGGCGTAGCAAGCCCAGGTGGTACCCGGTGCGGAATTGTTTTTGTCACACACACACCCCCACGCAGCAAACCCCGTGAGCAAGCCGCGAAGTGAGGGGGTGACACTCTGGGCGCCTCTCCCCCCCCCCCCCCGCTGCCAGCTTCGCAAACCAGCTCGCCGCTCTTCCTCTGGGGGCAGATAGCACCCATCGCCCCCACCTTGCTACGCCACTGAATCACAGTCAGTCCATGCTTTGAAAAAATAAATTTTAGAGCCCTCTTGCCCCCAAAATGGCAACTAGACATTCCATTCTGGTGACTGTAACCTTGGTTTAATGATCCATATATAGTGCCTAGCTTATAAAGCTGAGTTTCTGAAACTGCTATGGGCATCTGATTGGTCACTGGGGTACTGGATTAAATGGGCCTTTGGCTTGAGTACTGGATTAAATGGGCCTTTGGCTTGATCCAGCAAGACTTTTATTGTGTTGTTATACATCTAAATAATAAATATCAAAGTGAACAGCATACTTGGTTCTTAAGAATTATAACCCTCTCCAAAACAGGCAACAAACCTACTTCCTCATTAACCAAGTTCCCTATCAACATCATCTTATCCAAACTGTACATCATTTCACTTGTCCTAACGCAGCCCACCATCGATACCTTCTCCATCCAGAAAAGTGTTGCTCAAAGTTCTCCCGAAAAGTTGTGATTACCAGCAATCCCTTCTGCCCAAAAAAATAAAAATAAAAAATGAAAACGCATCCTTGCACAAGTGACATTCCCCTTCAGAACTGCCAATGCTGACACAAAGGTCCAAAAAGAAATAGCAGATTCATCAGGACTAGCGACTTAACTCCTGGCACCATCTCCAGATGCATAATTCCATTAGCCAATAGATGCTCCGGGGCCAAAAAGTCAGCTCTGCTTCTTGTTGCTCCAAAAAAAAACATTAAAAAATTACAATATAAATAAATAAATAAATAAAAAGCATAATGTTTGCCTACTGAATGTTCTATCAATCTAACAGCATCAATGCATCTTTGCAAAAGCTATGTATTACATCTCATGTCAGGATGAGCCAAGATCTGATAGTGGAGAGACGGCCAAAGCTTTCCGCCGTTCCGATAGCCCCTGCCAAAATATTTGCATTGTTGCTGGAAATCTTAGCATGATCCGGAGGGTATCAAGAAGGCAGGAAGGAAGGTCCTTTGTCGCTGTCATCTGAAAATTCCCTATCCTTACACACAAGTCGTATAATTGTATATCCCAGAACTAACAGAGCTAACAGAAATGGCTGGTGTTTTGTTTTGTTTTTTGCTAGGGCTATACCAATTATTTGCCCGTTTTGATTTTGGAGGTGAACTTTCCCAGTTTACAAGGATGTTCATTCTTTTTCACATCTCTTCTCTGCAAATTTTCCCAATCCGACTTGCACTTTTGATGTAAGTTCTCCTACACACACACACACACACACACACACTGTGTTCACAGCTTCTTTCTACTTCAAAAAGCAATCCCAGCCAACCAGGAGTCACATAGTGAAAAAGATGTCATCCCAACACTGAGAGAACCAATCACATTTGGCCATGTGGTGACATCATCAATGGCAAACAACGCTTCCTGAACTGACCACGTGGCAATCAGGAATGTGCAAGCAACCGAGGGCTACGTTTTTTTTTTGTCCTTTTCACAACAATCACTGAAAAATCACCAAAGGGAGGGGCTTTCAAATGCTGATGAAAATGTTAGTAAATCCCCTCTTTATTTTTGCATTTATTTATTTGTTGAAATTGTATTCCACCTTTTCCTCCAAAGAGCTCATAGTACCATCCTTGTTCTCCCCATCCTCATTTTATCCTCACAACAACCCTGTGAGGTGGGCTAAGATGAGATTTGAGTGTCTGGGCCCAAGGTCAGTGAACTTCATGGCCAAGTGGGGATTGGAACCCTGGTTTCCCAGGTTTAAGTCCAACACTCTAACCATTACACTAAACTGCCTCTCCCTGCCCCCCCCCATAGTGTAGGACAACCATTATCTCTCCCATCAAGGGTGATGGTTAAGTGGATCTTCATGGTGAGCCTTTGAACAGATGCGAAGGACTGGTGTGAAATGTGATTTTAAAGGGAACTCCATGGAGCTGTCATAACTCATCAACTAGCCCAGGGTGAGGTCGTAGGATTAAAGTTTGCCCGTGATAATTACAGACCAAGCATCCTTTTTACTACTGGTCTATGTCAGGTTGCTATCATGAATCAGCGATCTAGGTCACTGTCTCTCGTCACACGCAGCAATTTCGAAAAGCAGTCCATCGCCTGCTGATTACTTGGCGAAGTTCAAATGCTGTCCAATATTTCAGCAAAACACATCTTTCTTGATTTAAGCATGATGTCGGCAGGGATCAGAATTCTTGCCCTCTTCTCTGCTGGAGTCTGTGTTTTCTTATCCTCTCCTTAGTTTTGACACCCATTCAAATATCTGAATCTGCAGGTGCTTCGTGAGGATTAAGGCCTATTTAGAATTACAGATCCATCATTTTAATAGAGGGCAAAGAGGTGTGCATCTGTTCAAGTTTGAAGGTTTGTTGGTTTACACTACCTGCTGGCATCAAAAGGGTTCGTTCTGGGGGTGGTAGCCAAGTTTTTCTCAGAGTAAACCAGTGTTAGAAACTCAGATATATAAGCTACAGCAGGTGCCAAATGGCTCCTTAAACCAGGGGTTCAGTCGCCCAAAAGAAAAACCTAGCTGCCATTTTTGGCCCAGATGGCTCTGATGTCTTATTTTTCAATATGACTTTTTGGTGGCCGACAGCCAAGTGCAAAATGTGCCTGGCAAATTTTGAACACTAGAATAAACCCGCCCAAATTAAAGAACCCAAGCTAGCAATGTTCAATGAGTCTACTCTAAGTAGGAGTAGCATTGGAACCTAATACAATCTGCAAGAACTCTGCTGAAATCACAGGAAGATATCTTGCACCTTCATGCCAGAAATATCTACTCCAGTCTTCCCAAACCTGATGACCTCCATATGTTTCAGACTAAAACTCTCATCAACTCCAGCCAGCGTGCTTGGCTAGTCGACTCTGACTCGCAGCATCTTGTGAAGCCTTTCAAAACATGAGTAAAGCGGTCCCTCGGGTTACGTACTTAGAATCATAGAATCATAGAGTTGGAAGAGACCACAAGGGCCATCCAGTCCAACCCCCTGCCAAGCAGGAAACACCATCAAAGCATTCCTGACAGATGGCTGTCAAGCCTCCGCTTAAAGACCTCCAAAGAAGGAGACTCCACCACACTCCTTGGCAGCAAACTCCACTGTCAAACAGCTCTCACTGCCCGGAAGTTCTTCCTAATGTTTAGGTGGAATCTTCTTTCTTGTAGTTTGAATCCATTGCCCCATGTCCGCTTCTCTGGAGCAGCAGAATACAACCTTTCACCCTCCTCTATATGACATCCTTTTATATATTTGAACATGGCTCTCAGATCACCCCTTAACCTTCTCTTCTCCAGGCTAAACATACCCAGCTCCCTAAGCCGTTCCTCATAAGGCATCATTTCCAGGCCTTTGACCATTTTGGTTGCCCTCCTCTGGACACGTTCCAGCTTGTCAGTAACCAGTTATTACTTAATTGGTTCCGGGTCGCTGTACGTAACCCGAAAAGTACGTAACCTGAACAATTCAGTTTGCGCATGGGCAAACTGGAAAAAAAACCCGGAAAAACGCTTCTGCGCATGCACAGACAGCGAAAACACTTCTGCGCATGCGCAAATCGCATGCACTTCGAATTGCTTCCAGGTTAACGGAGTTCGTAACCCGAAAAGTACGCAACCCGAAGCGTGCGTAACCCGAGGTACGACTGTATTAATGATATTGCCTGAGGCCACTGTAGAAACAGACCGCAGGTGGCCAACCAGGAGCAGAATGTTGACTACCTCGCAGGGGTGTAAGCGCTGGGAAAACAGGAGCAGGTTGTAAGGCAGCTTTCATGACCCAAGTCTTTTGCTAGCCCAGCTATACAGACATTGGAATTATTCTAAGGCCATCGATCAGATGTTGGCAAGGCCCACTGCATGTGAGCATTTTAGGCCACTGGCAAGTGGAAGCTGGCCCTCCCTCAACAACAACCTAGCAGGGAGGAAAAGAGAGACAGAGAGACAAGTTGGTGGGCCCCCAAGAGATTACTCTCCAAGGGAATGTGGCCCTCGAGAAAAGCGGGGAAAGGCTGCTGGCCCCTTAAATAAATGTAATGTTCAACACTACCAGAAATACATTGAAGCTGGTAAGCACAACGTTTTGCAATGCGAGGCCGTATTACTCACTTCCAGTCAAGAGAGGTTTGCAAGACAGGGCCATATTTGACTCACAACAATCCAACGGAGCCAACAAAATTCTCAGAAACATGAGCAAACCCACCACTATGTCACCACTCCTCTTCCTTGTGTCCAAGTTCGATTTAATAAAGGAATGTGCCGCTGACCAGATGTATGTTGCCTGGAGTCGATTAAACCAGCACTCAATTATCTGCACGGAATAGACTTTGTATGGAGCCCCTTCTCTCCCTCCCCTATGATGAGCCGTGATCTCATATAGGTGACTAAGCAATGGTTTGTTTTTTCTTTACAAATCAAGTTGGTTGTTATTGTTTTCCCTCTAGGGCCATGGTTACCAATGTGGGGCACACACCCCACAAGGGGGGCAATTTGATTTTTAAGGGGGGCAATTCACGAATGAGTTATTAACATTGAATGGCCTTTTGGGCTTCCTCCATGTGAATAGGAGTTCACTTTTTGAATAATAAGAATTATATGTCAAGGGGCAGTGAGAGATTTCACTTTCTTGGGTTCCATGATCATTGCAGATGGTGACAGCAGTCACGAAATTAGAAGACGCCTGCTTCTTGGGAGAAAACCTAGACAGCATCTTAAAAAGCTGAGACATCACCTTGCCGACAAAGGTCCTATGGTTTTCTCAGTAGTGATGTACGGAAGTGAGAGCTGGACCATAAAGAAGGCTGATCGCCGAAGAATTGATGCTTTTGCATTATGGTGCTGGAGGAGACTCTTAAGAGTCCCATGGACTGCAAGAAGATCAAACCTATCCATTCTTAAAGAAATCAGCCCGGAGTGCTCACTAGAAGGAAAGATCCTGAAGTTGAGGCTCCAGTACTTTGGCCACCTCATGAGAAGAGAAGACTCCCTGGAAAACAGCCTGATGTTGGGAAAGATGGAGGGCACAAGGAGAAGGGGACGACAGAGGATGAGATGGTTGGACAGTGTTCTCGAAGCGACTGGCATGAGTTTGGCCAAACTGCGGGTGGCAGTGAAAGATAGGCGTGCCTGGCGTGCTCTGGTCCATAGGGTCACGAAGAGTCAGACACAACTGAACGACTGAACAACAAGAACAACAACAACAACAACATGTCAAGGGGGGGGCATCAGGGTTTTAGAGATGCTTAGGTGAGGCATGGGCAAAAAAAAATGTTGGGAACCACTGCTCTAGGGCTATTGATGTTCCTTAATAATAATAATAATAATAATAATAATAATAATAATAATAATAATTTATTTTGTTTATATGCCACCCATCTGACTGGGTTGCCCCAGCCACTCTGGGCGCCTCCCAACAAAATATTAAAAACACAGTAAAACATCAACCAATAAAAACTTCCCTCAACAGGGCTGCCTTCAGATGTCTTTGAAAAGTCGAATAGTTGTATCTGTTTGACATCTGATGGGAGGGCGTTCCACAGGGAGGGTGCCCCTGCCAGGAAGGACCTCTACCTGGTTTCCTGTAACCTCACTTCTCGCAGTGAGGGAACCACCAGAGGTGCCTTGGAGGAGGACCTCAGTGTCTGGACAGAACGATGGGGGTGGAGACGCTCCTCCAGGTATACAAGGCCAAAACCAGTAAGGGCTTTAAAGGTCAGCAACAACCCTTTTAATTGTGCTCGGAAACGTACCAGGAGCCAGTGCAGATCCTTTTGGACCGGGGTTATATGGTCCCGGCAGCAGCTCACAGCTGCCGCATTCTGTATTAACTGTAGTTTCAGAGTCACCTTCAAAGGTAGCCCCAAAGGTAGAGTGCATTGCGGTAGTCCAAGTGGAAGATAACCAGAGCATGCACCACCCTGGCGAGACAGTCCGTGGGCAGGTAGGGTTTCAGATGGTGTACCAGATGGAGCTGGTAGACAGCTGCCCTGGACACAAAATTGACCTGTGCCTCCATGGACAGGTTCATTGATTTCATCACGACTCTTCTTGGTGTCCAAGTTCAATTTAATAAAGCAATGTACCAACCAGATAAAGTGTGCTCCCACGACCCAAAGTTTAGGGATCCCTGAACCAGATACTCTACTGTGATCTGCACCCTTTTGCCATTGGTTCAAGATCTTAGTTAAAACCTACCACGGACGGCCCAGGTGCAACAGAGCTGAGAAGCCATCTCCATGCCTAACGCTCCACTATGGCAGCCCTTAAATTTCAGGATGGCGTTCTTGCTCCATTCACTATCTACGCACCAAGTTAGGACTGCAAGAGCGTGCAGAGAAGTTTGTTTGATGGTGACTGGGCCTCTCAGCAGTGCGACCTTCCCGCAGAGACTCCCCAAAGCCCAAATGTGACACCAAATGCTAGTGTGCAAAAATGAAGTAACTGCGTGGAATATTCTTTACTGGACTGTCCCACTTTGGACTGCAGGTTGGGGAATTAGAACCACAGAATTGTAGAGTTGGAAGGGACCTCAAGGGTCATGTAGTCCAACCCCCTGCAACGCAGGAATTTCAGCTAAAGCATCCATGACAGATGGCCTTCCAACCTCTGCTTAAAAACCTCCAAGGAAGGAGAGTCCACCACCTCCTAAGGGTCAAACAGCTCTTACCATCAGAAAGTTTTCCCTGGTGTTTAAAGCTCTTTCTCAGAAACATGAATATTCCAGTTTCCTCAAGAGTGGGGAACCTATGACCCTCCTGATGTTGCTGAACTACAACTCCCATCAGCCCCTGCAAGCATGTCCAATGGGCAGGAGTGATGGGGGTTGCAGTTTAGCAACACCTAGAGAGTCAAAGGTCCCCCACTCCTCATCTGGAAAAACCTCAGCTTCTGCATTCTTGCTCTTTCTGGTTCTTAGGTACCATAAAATCACAAGGGCCCTGGAAATGTATACAACCCACCCTCTTTTTTCCATAGTTTAAAGCTTGAATATATGCAAGTTTTGAACATAAATGCATATAGAACCTAATCTTGTTCTGAATTTCTCCGCTACCACCAGCACTTTTTTCCACACCAACCGTTGAAAGGAAAAGCACCACCTTCTAAAAATTTGTAAATAGTACCTACAACTCTTCCCACCCTAACCAAGAACAATGATATTTCGGAGTGGGGGGGGGAGGAGAATGTTCAAAGCCTTGGTGAGTAATTCCATTTCATCAGGTTTTCAATGCCATTTAAATAAAAAGATTTCCCACCACCACCACCACCAAAAAAGTGACCACACACCGACAGAACACATCTCGTATTATCTCCAGGTTTTAATAACAGGCCAGAAAAGAGTTCCGTGGGTCCGTGGGAATGAAAAATGAAAGCAGCTCTGGCCAAAATAAAAAATAAAAACCTTTCCATTTCAGCAAGCATTCAGATGGCAGTGCTATTGCATGTTGCCTTTAAGTCCAATGAACATAAAGGGGTTCGTTTCTGTGTGAACATGCATAGGACTGAATTGTTAGCCATTTTCACCTGTCCCCATACGAGACACCCATTGATGTTGGTTCACACCCGACCAAGTACAAAGCTTGCTTACACCTGTCAATATCGTTAGAACGGAACGACGGCTGTGCCGCACGTAAATGAGTGGCAATTTTATTAAGTGCATTGCAAAAATCAAATTATAGAAAAAGATGGACAGGGGATACAAATGAAAATGCAATGATTAATCAAGCGTAGATTAATCAAGCAACCTATGCTTGATTAATCATTGCATTTTCATTTGTATCCCCTGTCCATCTTTTTCTATAATTTGATTATATATATATATATATATATATATATATATATATATATAAAATGAAACGCACACACGCTTCTTGCAGCTGAGCAATTATATCCATGCAGCACTGGTGTGTCAACATCTGCCTTTTGTCCCTGAATTTCTCCTCTGCTCCTGATGAGAAAGCATCCCAGCTCCAATTTGCATCCCTTTCTAGAGCCATCTCTCCGGTATCTCCAACATCAACAGTGCAAGGAGAGGAAGCAGGCAACCAAGACGTCTTAGCTGTTCAGTCTTGCACTTCGAGCATCAGATGGAAACACAGGAGCTGGATCCACAGAGGCGCTTCTAATCTAAAAGCAGGCAGGGGAGTGGGAGAAATGAAGGGAATGATGAGAGAGAAAGCCATGGGGGGTGGGGGTGAGATAGCTGGGTCTGTGTACCATTCAGTCCAAGGCATTGCTACGGTGAGACGACTACGCCAAGGCCGGAGCAAAGCAGCGAGCAATTCTGCTCCACAGATCTAATCTGAGCCAATACGGAATGGCATCTGCTGTACACACAGACAGTCAACACACAAGTCCTTGCTCCTTTGCACATGGGACCAAAGGATGGAGCATTTGCTCCACACTAAAATTGGGGAGAAAAAGACATTGTGCTCCAGCAGGCATAATCTTGGGCAAAAAAGGGGACTGGGGTTAAATCCCATGCAGCTGCCTAGGCCCAACCAGTTGTATAAAAGCTCCCCATCAGAAGGGAATTAGTTTCCCCATCTGTACATTGGGGCTAGTGGCAAGGATGAGAATGGAGACGAGCCTGGCAGAGGCTGGGCAGCATCATCCTAAGAATCCCAAAATGCTGTCTCAACGGTAACTTTGATTTACTGCATGAAGCCCTTGGGGAGACAGTACACGGCAGGTCATCCCCCCCCCCTGCAATTATTCCTCCAATTGTTTGCAAAGAAAGTAACATGACCGATAGCAGGTAGCTGTCATTTTGCTGGGAGTGGCGTGGAGGGGAGATGAAGACACAAGCAAACAGGCTCTGAAATGAACATATTTATCCACTAGAGCAGGCCAACCACCCTGCCAGAGGCAGCTACTAGACATGTCTTTTTCAGAGAGATATACAAAAACAGGGAAAGTTGGCGGTGCCCAATCCTGGGATCTTGCCTTTGAGATGATGGAGCTTGGTCCTGAATAACCCCCAAAAAAACCTAACTGCAATCCAATCTTGCGCTCCCCTGAGCCTACTGATGCGAGAGGTCTGCCACCACAACATACAGTAGCAATGAGTTCCACAGGCAACTGATGCATTGTATGAAACACTATTCCCTTTCGTTGTGTTTCTTCAGATATGCCGCTGACCACTTTCAGTGGATAGCTCCCTCTGGTTTGTTTGGGTTTTCTTTGTTTTGTTTTGTTTCGTTTTGTTTTTAGATTAGTGAGAGGGTGAGTCATTTTTCCCCCCTACCCTTCCGTCTCTTCCTCCCCACCACCCCCCTTCCCGGTTGTTGCTACATCTCTCACCTTTTTTTCTGTTTTTACCCAATGATGGATCGATGGCTAAGCAAAGCTTAATGGACACGTGTCTCTCTTCCTCCCCCCCCCCCCAGCAAACCAGCCTGGCGCCAGAATCGAGGCCCCAAACTAACTGGTTTTTGGGTTTTGTGTTGTTGTTTTTAAGAGAAGCAAATTGGAGAGTAACCCCACTGCACAAACTGACATACAGCAGGGGAAAGTGGCACACATCGGTGCACGGGAAGAGATGGAAAACAGGTAGCAGCGCCTTGCCTATTCATCTCTTTGCAGCTTGCAGATAGCACTTCCGTCCAAATGCATCCAAGAGAAATAGGTAGGGTGGATGGGAGAGAGAGAGAGACCGGGCTATGGTGGGCGATCTTCAAGGATGGACGGCAAAAGGGTAGGTAGTTAGGCAGATATTTACAACGGGAGATCTCCCGACTAGGTGCCTAGGCGGACTGAACGATAGACGGAAGGAATGGCACAGCGAAGGATGCAGAAGAGGAAGAGCCCAGATCTGGGAGGGAGGGAGGGATGCTGCTGTAGAAAAAAGGGTTGGAAACGCTGCAAGGAAGGGAGAAAGAAATAAATGGAGGTGGATGGAGAAGGGGAAATTGGCTGGGAGGAAGGAATCCTAGATGGAGGGGACCGTGGCTGGAGGGGGCTAAGGGGCAGGATTGGAAGGAGGAGAGTTTTCAAAGGGTTATCGATTAAAGGGGTGCGGGCGCCTTTCGGCTTGCCAGAAGAGATGTAGAGGCAGCCAGTCTCTGAAGGGGAGATGGAATGGAGAGAGGGTCCTATCGTGGCTGGAGCTGTGGTGGGTCTTAAGGCGGCCCCCACCCCACCCCACCACCACCACTCCCCAGTTTAGACCACCGTCCATCACCACCACCGCGTCCGTCGGCTCCCTTTACTCACACGTAAGCGTGGTAGATGAACGCCCAGCCCCGGGGCCTCTCGAGCACGTTGTAGAGGAAATTCTGGAGCTTGCGGTAGAAGGCGTTCCTCTTGGGCGGCTTGCCGGAGACGGCCGAGCGGGGCTTGCTGAGGATGGAGCCGCGCTTGCTGCCGCCCTCGGGGCCCGCGATGAGCAGCGCGCCGTCGCGGGTGGAGTCCGGCGCGCCGGGATCGAGACCCACGAAGCCCACCTTCAGCTTCTTCTCGCCCGACGCGCTCGGGTACACGCCTCCGTTGCGCGATTTCTGCACCATCCTGCTTTGGTGGTGGGGGTGGGGGTGCGATGGGGCGGCGATCGGGGGAGGATGGGGAGTGGGGGGGGGTCTCAGAGGGGCTGCGAGGGGGGAGCAGGAGGAAGATGAAGAGGGCGGAGGGGCTGCCCCGGGCCGGAGGGGGGCCGCGGCATGGCGGGGGTTGCGGGGAGCTGTCGGCGAGGAAGAGGCGCGGAGGAGGGAGGAGGAAGAGCGGGCGCTGCGGCGGAGGATGCCGCAGCTTCCCCGCGCTGGCGAAGGAGCCGGAGGAGCGGAGGGGAGGGAGGCGGCGGCGGGTGGCCGGGAGGGGGAGCGGCGTGGAGGAAAAGCGAGAAGGAGCTTCTGCAATCTGTGCAGCCCACTCTCCGCCTGCTTTTGGCGCAGCTCCGCCCCGACGCCGGCGGTGCCTCCCCGCGCCCCCTCCCTTAACCCTTCCTGCGCCTCTCTCGGGCTGCTGGCAGCCTTAGCAACGGCGCTGGCGGAGGGGGGGAAATCACACCATCAAAATATTCTATTCAAATACACCGCCAATATTTGAATAAAATGTTGGGGGACCCAGGTAAGGCTCTCCCCGCATGATCGATCAAAGCAGGCGTCCATGCACACCATCTGAATGGCAATGCCAATCAACTTGCGGGGCTGGCTGGCTCCCTCAAATATTTTATTTTGGCGAGGCAAAGGAGCCATAGCATATCAGCCAACTTCTAGGGGCCGAGGTCTCTTGCCCCCCTCCAATAAAGCTTCCGCCCCCCATTGATGGGCATTTCCATTCAAATGATATATGTACGCCACGTCATGTGATCAGCTTTTCAGGGCAGGGCTTACCTGGTTCCCCCTCCCCCCAATATTTGATTCAAGTTGGCACCCCTGGACCTCGGCCCCTAAGTGTTGGTTCCTATGCACAGAATAATAGAATTGTAGCTTTGGAAGGGACCCTAGGGTCATCTAGTCCAACCCCCTGCAATGCAGGAATCTTTTGCCCAGCGTGGGACTCAAACCCACGACCCTGAGATTAAGAGCCTCATGCTCTCCCAACTGAGATCCCAGTGGTCCCTTCCAACTCTACAATTTTATGAACACAAAGCACAATCCTCCAACGACTTTATTCAAAGGAACCAGTACCTGGGTTCTGTTCTCACTGCATGCAGAACTGACACTTGAACTCAGGTCGCAAGGCAGAAACATGCTTAGAGAAAGGCACACTTGGAAAATCCACACCGTGATCAACTCCTGCCAGGAAACCAATGTCTCCACTGTGGAAGGAAGTGTGGGCCCAGAATTGGCCTCCACAGTCACTTACGGACTCATTGTTAAAACTGTGTTTATGGAAGACAATCTTATTCAGCTACGAGTGATCGAAGAAGAAGAAGAAGAAGAAGAAGAAGCATGCAGAACTGGGGTGTCTGTATGCATACTTATGCACAAAACTGCAACAGACTGAAGAACAAACCCATATATTGTGCCCAAAAGACATTTTAAAAACAAAATCTGCTGTATTCAAAATACCATATTTTTCACTCCATAAGACTCACTTTTTTCCTCCTAAAAAGTAAGGGGAAATGTCTGTGCATCTTATGGAGCGAATGTGTGGTCAATCACTGGCTCCCTTTCTGGCCCCAGCCCCTTGCCCAGGCATCCATTGTTGAATGGTCTGCAGACAGAGGCTGTTTGTTTCCCCAGCGACATGTGACTGGCTGATTAGATTATCTGTCTGGAAACTGTAGAAATGGCTCCCTTTCCTTTCCTAAAGAAGCTGCAGAACTGTGAGTTGAACCCCATGAAAACGGGGCTTTTCCCTTTGCAAAAGAAGCTGCACAACTTTGAGCTGATCCTAAAAAACGGGGCTTTTCCCCTTTGCAAAAGAAGCTGCACAACTTTGAGCTGATCTCAAAAAACGGGGCTTTTCCCCTTTGCAAAAGAAGCTGCAGAACTTTAAGCTGATCCTCAAAAAAACCCAGGGCTTTTCCCCTTTCGTCCTCTAAAAACTAGGTGCGTCTTATGGAGCGAAAAATACGTGATCCTGGAGAAGTCCCTGCATTGGTAGAATATGATTGCAAGCTTTGAGATGCAAGGTGCTTCTTCAAAGCTACAGCAGATAAAACATAAAGCCAGTGCAATTGTGAATTGATGGCTTTTTAAAAAAATGCAAAAGGGGCCCCGGCAGCTTGTTCTCTTGGCTCAGCTGTGTTGACAAGGGTAACAAGCAAGCTTTTCAGCAGCACAAAACTTTGGTTCCGAGCACCACAGCTGGCAAAGCTGGCATCAGGCAGCAACAAGTGAAATAACAAGCCATAAAGAGCTTTCAATAGACAAATAAAACATCAAACCATTATGGGCTTTCAGTAAACCCCAAGTTTCATGTGGCATTGCCTTCCTGAAATAACATATTACTTAACCTTACGCCAGCGGCAAAATTAACTGTTGCAAAGCGTCGGAGGACTCTGATATGCAGAGCCGTTCTTGGACTGGCACCAACAGATATGGAGTCTAGCGCTAATGGAAGAATTAATATCTCAGTGATGGGCATGCTGCAAGAATCAAAACACAGACAACTTCTCTGCTTCTTTGGTTCTTCTTTATTAGTCATGATAAAAAGAAATATGGATTCTGGACTCCTTGTACCCATGGACAATTGTGGGACAATAATGTGATGTGAAAGGTGATGGTTTGGTGTGCCTTCTCTAGGTTGATACCTGTAATCATCCTCAGTTGTTTTCTGTTTCTTGTGTTCTCTTGTATTAACAGTTCCAGTGTTAATAATCCTTCCTACCGATATGCTGGGGCAGAAAGCATACTGTACTTTGTGTACAGTATTCTGGTTAGGAGGCCAAGTTTGGAGATAAGCTTTACTATATATACTGTGTGTGTGTGTGTGTGTGTGTAATTTCATACCTGAGTTCTTTAAGAACTCTCTGGTGAATGTCATTTGGCCCCAGCATCTTGTCAATTTTCAATTAATGAATTTGTATCAATCTCTGAAAAGTGTGTTTGTTTTATTTTATTTTTGATTTAGCATCAATAAATATTTGTCCTGGAATACGCGCGCGAGAGAGAGAGAGCTTAATCTTTTGTCATCTTTGTTGTGCAAAGGGCCCATCTACACTTCGACTTGTCCCGGGTCTAGAAAGCACAATTCTGAATTGTTTTCCACTCATCCCACACTTTCCAGGCATGGGTCCAAGAGATTTTGCCTTTCCCCACTGCTTTCCTCCATTTGCAAATGAAAGGGGGAATTAAAGAAGAAGATAAAATTAAGAAAAAAGAAAAATATATACGAATAATGCTAATAGTAGCAAAACAAAACCACAACACCTCACAGTATTGGCTCATATTACAGATACAGTAACCATCACTACATGTGTCTTAAATTAAGCATCTAATATAACATAAGCCCTCTTGATGTTCGAGCAAGTATCCACAAAGATTTGACATCTATATGATGCATGTATGAATGTAGACAAGGCAGTGAGCTCCTCAAACCAATTGTGCAATATGCGGTAGGTGTTTATTTTTCCAACTCCAGGTATAAGTTCCTTAGCAACCATCAAGGCTCACAAAATTCATCTAACAGTGCTTCTGCTTATCAGACCTACTGCCAGCTGGGACAAGCCCAGAACTGGATGAGACCGAGGAGGAGGAGTAGTAGTTTGGATTTGATATCCTGCTTTATCGCTACCCGGAGTCTCAAAGCGGCTAACACTCTCCTTTCCCTTCCTCCCCCACAACAAACACTCGGTGAGGTGAGTGGGGCTGAGAGATTTCAAAGAAGTGTGACTAGCCCAAGGTCACCCAGCAGCTGCCTGTGGAAGAGCGGAGACGCGAACCCGGTTCCTCAGATTAGGAGTCTACCGCTCTTAACCACTACACCACACTGGCTCTCTAAGCAGCCCTGTCACCTGCCAAGTCCATGCTGTATTACCTTGTGATATTACCACCCAGATCTGCTTGGTGTGGCTGCAGTTGAAAGGTCCCGACACAGTCTGGATGGCCTCACCTTGCATTGTTGTATCCCCCCCCCCAGCCTCAACCCGAACTCGAAAACAGAGGAGGATATGAGTGGGGAGGCAAGCACCTCTTGACGAAAAACTGTTCCCCCACTCTGAGTCCCAAGGCAATCCCTGTCATCCCCCCCACACAGCTACAGGACACAGCAGTAGCCCTTGAGGGCAGAAACAACTTCTCAGAGGCAGTGGAGCGAACAGGTGGGCTGGGCTGTTCCATCTTCAGAGGAACCTGGCAAATCTCCCCTGCCATTGCTGCGAATACTGCAGCCAGCTTTCTCACAGGGCTCTGTCCATGGTGCTGACCAATTCTGCCTCCTCTGTACCTGCATTTCCCTGCCTTTCCTGGACTTGACCCGGCCTTCTGAGTAAGTGCTGTTATTATAGCCCATTTCCCCAATGAGTTTGGCAGATCACCAGAACAGGACACCTTCGAGGACACCCAGGACTTCATGAACAGGGGAATTTTTCAATTTTTCAATTTTTAAAATGTAAAAAAGGTAAAGGACCCCTGGACGATTAAGTCCAGTCAAAGGTGACTATGAGGTTACAGCACTCACCTCACATTCAGGCCAAGGGAGCCGGTATTTATCCACAGACAGCTTTCTGGGTCATGTGGCCAGCATGACTGTCTGGCGCAACAAACACTGTGATGGAAACCAGAGCAGCGCACAGAAATGCTGTTTACCTTCCTGCTGCAGCGGTACCTATTTATCTACTTGCACTGGTGTGCTTTCGAACTGCTAGGTTGGCAGGAGCTGGGACAGAGCAATGGGAGCTCACTCTGTCACGGGGATTCGAACCTCCAACCTTCTGATCGGCAAGCCCAAGACGTTCAGTGGTTGAGACCACAGCACCACCCGCATCAGTCTCTGAAAGCTGTATTTTTTATTTTTATTTTTTTGCTTTAGTATCGATAAAGACTTGTCCCAGAATATGCAATTTAAAGAGAAAGTGCTCGTGAACAGAAGAAGTGACGGATTGGTGGAAACCCAGAACTGAAGGAACTTTAAAAGGCAATTAGACAACTTTAAAAGGCAATTAGACTAGCCACAATGGCTATGCTCTGGCTCCACAGCTGGAGGGAGCAATGCTTCTGAATACCTATTGCTGGAAACCACAGGAGAAGTATCTGGTTGGCCACTGTGAGACCAGGATACTGGATGGGCCATTGGTCTAATCCAGCAGACTTGTATTATGTTCTAAGGTCAGTGCCCATCTGACAGCACAAGGCCTCCCATCCCAGGGCCCTACTCAGGCGGAAGAACCCAAATCCCAACATTAGACTGCTCACTTTCCAGGACCAGATCTAAAACTGTTCCATTGGTACACAGCAGCTGATGATGCAACACGCTTCAAAAAATTGGGCTCCTGAGCTACTGGACAGCTCTTGATGGCGATGCAGGACTCTGGTCCCAAAGCAATGGCAATGGGAAGAGTTTTCAGGAAAACTACATTTCCCTTGGTCTCCTGAGCCTGTGCATACTCTGACCCCATGTGCCAAGACAATGGAGAGGAAGGAGGAAAGAATCCCTCTTCTCACTGCACACCAACTTGATGCTACCACCAGCAGTGAAAAAGAAGCCGGGAATGTGATTGTGGGGGAAGTCTTTTGTCTGTAGGGAAAGGATGGTGGAGACTGAAGGACAGGGCCAGCCCACCCACGAGACAAGATGAGGCGGCTGCCTCAGGTGGCAAGAACCACTGAGGCAGCAGATCCAAATGTAAGTCTTTCTTCCCCTCCATGTTCATAGAATCATAGAATCGTAGAGTTGGAAGAGACCACAAGGGCCATCCAGTCCAACCCCCTGCCAAGCAGGAAACACCATCAAAGCATTCCTGACAGATGGCTGTCAAGCCTCCGCTTAAAGACCTCCAAAGAAGGAGACTCCACCACACTCCTTGGCAGCAAATTCCACTGTCAAACAGCTCTTACTGTCAGGAAGTTCCTCCTAATGCTTAGGTGGAATCTTCTTTCTTGTGGTTGGAATCCATTGCCCCATGTCCCCTTCTCTGGAGCAGCAGAAAACAACCTTTCACCCTCCTCTATATGACATCCTTTTATATATTTGAACATGGCTATCATATCACCCCTTAACCTTCTCTTCTCCAGGCTAAACATACCCAGCTCCCTAAGCCGTTCCTCATAAGGCATCGTTTCCAGGCCTTTGACCATTTTGGTTGCCCTCCTCTGGACACGTTCCAGCTTGTCAGTATCCTTCTTGAACTGTGGTGCCCAGAACTGGGCACAGTATTTCAGGTGAGGTCTGACTAGAGCGGAATACAGTGGTACTATTACTTCCCTTGATCTAGACCAGTGTTTTTCAACCTTTTTTGGGCAAAGGCACACTTGTTTCATGAAAAAAATCACGAGGCACACCACCATTAGAAAATGTTAAAAAAATTAACTCTGTGCCTATATTGACTATATATAAAGTAATTTTTCAATTTTTCCCACGGCACACCAGACAACATCTCACGGCACACTAGTGTGCCGCGGAACAGTGGTTGAAAAACACTGATCTAGACGCTATACTCCTATTGATGCAGCCCAGAATTGCATTGGCTTTTTTAGCTGCTGCATCACACTGTTGACTCATGTCCAGTTTATGGTCTACCAAGACTCCTAGATCCTTTTCACATGTACTGCTCTCAAGCCAGGTGTCACCCATCCAGTATTTGTGCCTTTCATGATGTATGTGGGTCTTCACTCACCCCTTCTTCCCTCGCAGAGGGCGGGAAGCATCGTTTTGGGGTCTGCCTCAGGTGGCAAAATGTCTTGGGCAGGCCCTACTGGAGGATAATTGGGAGCTTAGAGAAATTGCCCAAGTTCTTCCCATCTTTCTTGGAAAAACTTATACTATTTCCAAACCAGGGAGCGCTTGGAAGAGCATGGTCATGTCTGTACCTAATAATTTCTGCTTAGCTTGTTTTTGATATACTCTTTACTGATTTTTTTTCCACAACAAAGAAACAAAGTGTGTTCCAGTAAAAGGTATAAAAAGGAAAAGATAACTCTCCTTCGTTCTACAATCATCTTAAGTTTCATATTACATTCACAGCAACAGTTACAAGTTAATCGATATTTGCTGCTCTGTGATTGCGTGGTGAATAAGAAAGAGAATAGCAAACACAGCCCCTGATTATCTTTCATCATTGTTAGTAAAATAATGAAAACCATTGAAATTTGGGGAAGGTATTAAATACAATATACATTTTTATAAAAATGTTAGCATCACAAATTCCAACGTCTTGCATAGTGAGATGGAGAGGGAATGTTGCTTTCTTGTTTATTAAACATACGTAATAAAATCATATCATTCTCCAACAAAGTGATTTTTTCCCACTTTTCCACATGTGACTCTTATTTTGCATGTAAGTTCTTCTGCAAAGGTGAGTTGCCCCACCTTATAGACTGATAACCCGTTGTAGAGTTCTTTAGATGCTTCCAGAACTGAGCAATGGTCCATCAAGTGATTTCTGGTTTGTGACAGCTTTTTGGAAAACGGGATGTTTTTGTTTTCTTGGGGCTGATTTGAGATGGAAAGCTGACCTTTTTAAATATATATATATATATATATATATATATAGAGAGAGAGAGAGAGAGAGAGAGAGAGAGAGAGAGAGAAGGAGCTTATCTGGGGCACCTCCAGCCCATTTCCAGATCAAACAGCCCTTGAATATCCACCTCTGTACAAGATGAATAAACTCTCAAGGGACTCTCAAGTTAACTCTTCCCCCTTTAATCTCCAAAACAAACTTTTCCCTCTTTATCTTCCAGCCATTGCTCCTTGTCTACCCTTTCCTCTGGGACCACGCACAATTCCCTCCCTTCATTTATATTGCTACCTTGAAGATATTTTTAGATTGTGACCATGTTGCCCGAGTCTTCCTTTCCCCAGACTATATAAATTTAGCTCCCTTAGTCACTCTTGACTGACAAACATCTCGGTCGACCTTTCGGCGGGCATCTATCCTCTGTGTTCTGCTTTGGTTCCCATAATCTGACAGGCCATGCCCCTGAAAAAATTAGCATTGCTTATTGCACCTATGCATCTTATTTTGTAGATAAGACCACCCATGTACAAAGTGTTTTATGGTACTATCTTCATTAAAATCACCTTTATAACGACCCTGCAGAGCAGGCCATTGCTGTTCTAATTTTTGCACACGAGGAAATTGAGTCTCAGTGCATATTGTGCCACAGAACTGTGACAATCCATTTCCTGAAAGTAGGGTTTGGATCCAGATTTCCTAGACCTATGTCTAGCATGCTGCTCCAGACTCTCCTTACATGTGTTCAAAGCTTCTTCCACATTTTTGTATTTTACTACTGCAAAAAAAGAAGACATAAATTTATGCATTTATCTATACATCAGATCTAACCATGGTTTCCCCCCGTTAAAATGCTTAAGGAGCTGTGCAAGAGGAGAAAGGAACCTGGAAATCAGCTACACACAGAAACCGAAACACAGCAAAATGCTGCAAAAAAGTATTTAAAAAAACAACTTGAAGAGGATGGGTATCTGAGTGCCTAGCAACAGCTGTGTAATAAGAGAATGTCAAATGTTTTTTCAAAGTAATAAGCCACTTCGGATGAGTGGACAGCAACAAGCCAAAACTTCAGAGCTGTCACAGCCTCTGGAAATTCTCCACAAGAACTGCAGCTTCCAGAATCCCAAAGATGTCCTGCAACACGAAACTTCAGCAGATTCATCCACCTAGATTAGAAAATGTAAATGATTTGAATGAATGCTTTTATATGAATTCTCCCCTGCTTAACCTTGTGGAATCATAGAATCATAGAGTTACAGCACCTGCTGTAGCTTTAGAGACCAATATGGGAGAGACATGTTTTGTTGCAGCTGGGGCAGAGGATGGCATCTGGTTGTGCTGCTGCACATGCATCCTGGCCTTTCTTCTCTTTGCACTCCTCCCAGTGGTCATTCCTCCTCCAGAATTCTGGAGCCAGCACTGGGTGTACATAAGTCCACCGCTCCACCCTATCTTCAGATGCTCTTGCAGCTGCTCTGCAGCTGAATCTCCTGGAAATGACAGAAGAAGAAGAAGAAGAAGAAGAAGAAGAAGAAGAAGAAGAAGAAGAAGAAGAAGAAGAAGAAGAAGAAGAAGAAGAAGAAGAAGAAGAAGAAGAAGAAGAAGAAGAAGAAGAGTTTGGATTTGATAACCCACTTTATCACTACCCGAAGGAGTCTCAAAGCGGCTAACAATCTCCTTTCCCTTCCTCCCACATGTGAGGTGAGTGGGGCTGAGAGACTTCAAAGAAGTGTGACTAGCCCAAGGTCACCCAGCAGCTGCATGTGGAGGAGCGGAGACGCGAACCCGGTTCACCAGATTACGATTCTACCACTCTTAACCACTACACCACACTGGCTCAATGTTAGACCTTTGCCAGCCTGGGCTTCCTGGCTGTGCTGCTGCCTCAAACAGCTTCAGGTTTTTGTGGCAGATGCAGGAAGCACAAGGGAAGCAAAGGCATAACAAGTCTCCCCACATTCCATGATTCCCAGATTAAGGCAAGACTTGAAATTGTGATCCATTTCTAACTCTGAAGCCACTGTCAGGAAGTCTCATGTCCAGGGGTGTTCTTAGCCCCTTGGCTGCCGGGGGCGGGAAGCCAAGAGGCACCCCTGGGGGGCGGGGCATCGCGGTGCGTGCGTCATGACGTCATGACGCACGCGACGCCCTGCCCCTGGGGGTGCCGGGTGGCGAATTCGGGAGTCTTTGCGGGCTGCAAAGACTCCCAAATCTGCCGCCCGGGCTCCCTTGGTGGAGCGCAAGTCAGGGCAGGGAGAGGGACGGGCCAGTGAGGTGGTGTGTCCCTCCTCGCTGGCCCGCCCCTCTCCATGCCCCGGCTCCACAAGCCAGCCAGCAGCGGAGCTCGGCAAAGAGGCAAGGGGTGAGCCAGCGAGGAGGGGGTGGCACCCCACCTCGCTGGCCCGCCCCTTGCCTCCATGTCGAGCTCCGCCACTGGAAGGGGCGGCTATTTTCAGCACTGCTGGGGTGGAGCCGCAGGGGCAGCCAGCGAGGGGGGGTGACACCCCTCCTCGCTGGCCGCCCCTGCGGCTCCACCTCGGCAGTGCCGAAAATAGCCTAAAAAGATTTTTTTAAAAAAATAGTAAAAAAAAAAAAAGCCCAGGAGGCGGGGGCCGCCCCCCAATGTGTCACCCCCAGCAGGGGTGCTGCCTGGGGGCCCCCGCCCCCTCCGCCCCTGCTCATGTCAGTGGTGTTACAGCCTCACTGAGTATGAAGGCTGACTTATCGGCGTTCTTTGACATAGACCTGTACAGAGAGCATATTAACGCCCATCTTCTTCTGCAGCAAGGGAACATATTAGATAGTGTTTGTCGTGCCAATACTGCTGCCTGGACGCCGTTTATCACAAGTGCGTCTATAATCTGTTCTCGGTTTTTCCTGTTCTGTCCCAGAGGTATTCTCTACAACTTTATGTCTTTGCAGTTAGCTAGGGATCAAAATGCCATCAGGTTAACTTTGTCAGTATTTTCACTGCCACTATTGCAGAGGGTCACATGATCGGATGTTTCTATAAGCAGAAGTCAGGCTGACAAACTTCTGTTCTTTGTTCTCTCTCTCTCTCTACATAGAGAGGGTGTGAGAGAAGCCGCCCACACAGGACGCCATGTTTCTTTCATTTTCTTTGCTGTGTATAATAAAATGCTTGATGCCACAATTCCTACACAATCTTGCTTCTGCTGACTCTGCTGATACGTCGCATACCGTGCACATGTCTTTCGGATGTGTGCCGATGCTTTATGCAGGACTCTGCCAAGGGATCGTCCTGTCAAACTCCCCCTCCTTTGCTTGTTGTTGCTACTGTTGATGACGATAATTTTGTTGTCCGTAGATTTGTGGACGGCTGGTGTTTTCAGAAGCCCCTTGGGCTATGCACAAGATCCAGCCGGATCCCAGATCCTGAACCAAATAGAGCTGATTCAGATTTGCCTAGAATTTGGCCAGAGCGGAACGGATCCATCCAGAGAGACCTGGTACTGTCTCCTTGGAAGGCATCACAATGCCCAGTTTGGATCTTCAGTTCCTGGATGAAGAACATGCGTGGTGATGTCAAAAGGAGCATGAAGCTGCTGACTTGGGGCAGTTGACATGAATTGGCTTTGCAAACCCCGCCAATGGGGCTCTAGGCCTTGAGAACGTGAAGAACTACTGCGTCAACGTTCATGAACTCTATCAAACAAGGTTGGCAGGCCAATGGAGTTTTGGAAAAAAACAAGGCAGCATAACGCTAAATATTCTGCTTATTTATTTTCCTCTAGAGAACCCTAGAACTTGCAGAACTGAAGTCGCGTCCCCATCATAGCTGTCAAGTCTCCCTTTTTTGTGGGAAACTCCCTTATTCCAAGCCATTTTCCACAGCTATCCTTTATTGTTGATATCCCTTAAATTTCCCTTATTTCCGGGAAGGAGAGTTGGAGTCCGGGGATTCCTTGGGTCCCTGCCTTTCTCAGCCCTGCCTGCCTGCCTGCCTGCCTACCTCACAGGACTGTTGTGGGGATTAAATGAGGACTAGGACCAGGGAGCTCCTTGGAGAAAAAGGTGGAATATAAATACCCAATAACAAACAGACAGACAGATATATAAAGAAAATAAAATAGACGAATGTTTATTGGCAACAGGTGCTCAGATTAAGCACTGCTGCCCCTAACTGGAGGCAAAGCAGAGCCAACCTGGCCAGAAGCCATCAGTGGTCCTCTCCTCCTGCATGAATTTGCCTTAATCCTTTTCTAAAGTCATCCAAGTTGGTGCCCATCGCTGCTCCCTGTGGCAGGGAGTTCCAGAGGTTAACCGTGTGCTGCGTGAATAAGTGCTTTCTTTTCTCTGCCCTGATTTCTCTTTCCTGGGAGCTCTTTCCTGGTGTAAATTAATTTGTAGCCTGAGGGGATTACCGTGGCGTGGACTGTCCCTGAGAACCGTAGACTGTCCCCAGGACAGGTGAGGGTACTGATCCCTTATTTTCAAATCTGAAACTTGACAGCTATGGTCCCCATGCACTGCTTGGAATGAATGGCAGGTGAGCGACACCTTGCATGGTGTTTTTTCTTTATTTCTGACTGTTTAAACTATCCCTCTGTGCATTTTCCTTGGCACCACGTGCAGGAAGGTCCCTTCCAAAGAAATTTCAGCAGTCTGACAAAACCACTACACATGGCCTGGGCATTTTATTTTATTTTATTTTATTGGCACTGCCGGAGCAACCCGCCTTCGCCAATGGAAGGGCAGCGGGTGGATCGAATTGCCCCAGCTCAGCACTGGCAGCAAACAGCCTCCCACTTCCAAACGCCTTATGAATTTTTTAGAGAAGGACCAAAGTGCCTTGCTGAGTCAGCCAATCAGAGGCAGAAGATTAGCGAGAGACGGATCTTAAATTATTAAGCAAGCGCAGCTAGATGGGAGGTCGAGAGGGAGAGATGGAGAGTTCAAAGATGCATTTCAACCGGGGGGAAATGTTGTTTTATTATATAAAAATTATGCGCATACTGCCAGCACATATAATATAACTAGGTGGTGCTGCCAGCGACTCCCAGCTGGTTGCCCAGGAACGTACAAAGACAAGGAAATGTTTCTTACCGTCCACTTTTTATTCAGTACTTACAGAGAGAGGCTATAGAAACCAGCCTCTTGGATAATGGCGTTGTCCTGAGTAAATCTCCACCCCCTGTCTCTCCCACTTCCTCATTCGTCATTCTCATCGTCTCTCCTATGGGTGCTGAGAAGTGCCCTCTGTCTTTGTGCTCTTTGCTCTCCTACTTTCAAGGCTTGCCAGTTTCGGGGAGGGGTCCTGGAATGCTTTCTAAAGACACTGTGTCCGTCAGCTGTCACCCCGCCCCCAAGCTTCCTCTTCCTCCTCCTCCTCTCCCATTATTTCCCAACTTTCCCCCTCACCTGCCTCTGAGCTATCACCTCCCTCAAACCCGTTGTACATCTAAACCAGATGTTTGGGATTACAATTCCCATCATCCCTGACCACTGGTCCTGTTAGCTAGGGATGATGGGAATTATAGTCCCAAACATCTGGAGGGCCAGAGTTTGCCTATGCCTGATCTAAACTGTCCTCCTCTTCCTCCTCCCTGGAAGGGTCAAGCTGGGGAGGCCATCTCCACCATTCCTCCTCTTCCCAGTCCCTGACATCTATGGCATTACATATATAAAAAAAGGCAAAGCACATAAAATTGTAAAAGACAATAATTAAAATTACTGGCTGATCGAGAAAGCTTGCACAGCTGCATTGATTTGCTGGCATAAAAAGCCAAAACTCAGTAGTGAAGGTGTCTGCCGAAACTCTGCTGGTCCCACAGTACAGGACCAGTGTGGTGCAGTGGTTAAGAGCAGTAGACTCGTAATCTGGTGAACCGGGTTCGCGTCTCCGCTCCTCCACATACAGCTGCTGGGTGACCTTGGGCTAGTCACACTTCTTTGAAGTCTCTCAGCCCCACTCACCTCACAGAGTGTTTGTTGTGGGGGAGGAAGGGAAAGGAGAATGTTAGCCGCTTTGAGACTCCTTCGGGTAGTGATAAAGCGGGATATCAAATCCAAACTCTTCTTCTTCTTCTACTCTGAAGGAGGGTGCAAAGTAGGGGCAGGGAGGGGAGAAGGGGTGCAGCTGAGGAGGGTGCATGTCCTGAGGGTGCTCTACATGGGGATCCCTTTGAAGGAGACCCAGAAACTACAACTAATCCAGAATGAGGCAGCTAGACTGGTGGCTGGGAGCGGCCGCCAAGACCACATAACACTAGTACACCTGAAGGAGCATCTCCATCCCCATCACCCAGCCCAGACACTGGGCTCACTGGGAGAAGCAAGGTTACAGGGAACCAGGCAGAGAGCCTTCTCGGTAGTGGCACCTACACTGTGGAACGCCCTCCCTTCAGGTGTCAAGGAAATAAACAACGACCTGGCTTTCAGAAGGCATCTGAAGGCAACCTGTTTAGGGAAGTTTTACAGTGTTTGATGTTTTATTGTATTTTTAATATTCTGTTGTGAGCTGCCCAGAGTGGCTGGGGAAACCCAGCCAGATGTGCAGGGTATAAACAATAAATTAATAAATTAATAAATTTATTTCTACTACTATTGATGACCATGTAGAGGAGTGACCAATAATTGTGAAGAAATGCTATAAAAAGTGAGTAAGCAACGTGTGGGTCCACGGTGAGTGTCCTGTGTGTGAGCAGCTTTAAAGGGTCAGTAGCAGCTGAACGACCTGTGGGCTGATGCCTCCCAGTCCCAATTCAGAATTCTTCCTCCACTAGTTGTTCACCATAATATATGGTCAGAAGGTAAAGGACCCCTGGACAGTTAGGTCCACTCAAAGGCAACTATGGGGTTGGGGCACTCATCTTGCTTTCAGGCCGAGGGAGCCGGCATTTGTCTGCAGGACTTTTTTTTAAAAAAAAAAAAATATTTATTAGACTTTTTCCAATTACAACAAAATTACCATCAATTTATAACACATGATTAAATTTTTCTAACCCCCCTTTCTCTCACCAAGAGGAGCATACCAAATAAACCCCCCTCTCACTGGGGTGAACACTTATGATTTGCCAATTTAATCACCTTACCATTCTCATATCATCTTAACTCCTGGGACTTCCCCGACTCCCACCCGTTGACTCCCAAATCAAACCTAATATATATGGTCAGAAGGTAAAGGACCCCTGGACAGTTAGGTCCACTCAAAGGCAACTATGGGGTTGGGGCACTCATCTTGCTTTCAGGCCGAGGGAGCCGGCATTTGTCTGCAGGACTAAACCGCTTCTGGTGTAACGGGACACCGTGACAGAGACCAGAGCACACAGAAATGCCGTTTACCTTCCTGCTGCAGCAGTACCTATTTATCTACTTGCACTGGTGTGCTTTCGAGCTATTATGGTGCTGGAGGAGACTCTTGAGAGTCCCATGGACTGCAAAAAGATCAAACTCATCCATCCTTAAAGAAATCAGCCCTGAGTGCTCACTGGAAGGACAGATCCTGAAGTTGAGGCGCCAGTACTTTGGTCACCTCGTGAGAAGAGAAGACTCCCTGGAAAAGACCCTGATGTTGGGAAAGATGGAGGGCACAAGGAGAAGGGGACGACAGAGGATGAGATGGTTGGACAGTGTTCTCGAAGCGACTGGCATGAGTTTAGCCAGACTGCTGGAGGCAGTGGAGGCTAGGGGTGCCTGGTGTGCTCTGGTCCATGGGGTCACGAAGAGTCGGACACGACTGAACGACTGAACAACAACAGGTTGGCAGGAGCTGGGACAAAGCAACGGGAGTTCACCACGTTGCGGGGATTCAAACAGCTGACCTTCCGATAGGCAAGCCCAAGAGGCTCCATGGTTTAGACCATAGCGCCAGCCACGTCCCACTACCAGATTGCATAAAAATCCCCTACCCTATACCAAGCATTATTCAAAATAGCAGTTTGCACGACCCTCTGAAATTCAAAATAGCAACCGTTAATTGCACCTTTTAAAAAAATGCAATGAAAACTATTTTGTCTAATTAATTCAATGAAATTGGTGAAGTTCATCCAGTGATACCAGCTTTTCAAAGTCTGCTTGTCAATTTCACCTCCAGATTCCCCCTGCCACCTCCTTGCCTCTTTTTGCCCCACCCCCAGGTAATCTAACCCCCTCACGTGGGGCATTACCACCCATTGCCCCTAAACTCTGTGTTTAGAGCATGTCTTCGTTAACACCACACCTGGGATTTCTGCATCCACAGTGTCTGTACACCTACTGACTCCAGATCTTTCCAGCCGTTAAGGGGCATTTCCAAGTCCAGGAAGGAAAAGAGGACCAGGGTGACAGTAGAGCTGGCATCAGCAGTTCTCAGAGGGCACTGGGCATTGTTCATTAATGGTGGCAATGTCACTCCCTGCTGAGTGTCCCCAATGGAAGGTACCATTGACACTGGAGATGCAAAACAGCTTGGTGCAAAGAGAACCATGTAAGCCCTGCTCCCTCAGGAAAGGAATGACTTAGAAGGCGATGCAGTAAATCCAAGGTTAATTACTCTAGGATGACAACCTGCACTGCTCAGTGATTTGATTCAAAGCAGGGCACCCATAATCCTGTCTCCTGCAAGGGCAGTGATCTTGGAGCACTGTTGCCTTAGCCCTGGTCGATGCCCACCCTGCTGAAGGAAGGGAGGGGGCTTGGAGAATCAGGATCGTATCCAATGCTGCACGAGCAGAATTCCCCTTGGGCAATGGGACTTCCCATTCCGCTCCCTGCATGTTCTCCCCAAATCAACTTACCTTGTGGAAAAGATTTTGAGGGTGCACAGTGTGGGTTGCCTTCATAGGAGGGGCGTTTCTGTTGCGCAAGCAGAATGGCAGCAATGGATACAATTCTCAGGTGTTAAAATGCTCCACTGTGAGGATTGCAAGCAAAAACCACCTAGAGGTTTTTTCCCTCACCAACGTATTTGTGGGGGAAAGCCAGAAATTTGGTTGGTTGATAGATTTACCGATGATGGGGGTTTTGTGTTTTGTTTTAGTAAAAGAAAGCAGCATTAATTAAGATTCAAGATGCTGAGCTCGGCCTCCCAAATCTTCTCTGGTTGATGTTGCTCACTTCCTGTTTGCTGTCATTTCCCCCTGCAACATTTGCATCCTTGCAGAGCTTTGTCTTGTCCTCCATGCTGTTTAGCATCTATCTGAAACCACTAGAATCTGTCAACAGGAGATTTAGAGTGAGGTGTCGCCATTGTGAATAATGGCCAGCTTTATCTCTCAGCTCCGTCTGAATCAGGAGAGGCAATTGAGGTGTTGACTGGTGCTTGAAGGCAATGATGGAATGGGTGCAGGCCAAGGAATTGAACTTGAATCCTGAAAAGACATGTTGCAAGTTCTCAAGCCTGAGAGATGGGGAGGCATCCTGTTCAGGACAAAGCTGTGGGGTGTGACCCATGAGAGGCCGTCAAGTACAACATTCCTTGTAATGCTAGAGAAGACATGTGGAGGAATGTTTGGTCCAGTCAGTTGAAACTTCCTGTTCCTCCTGGCTGGAGCATCCTTCCTTTGCATGTGACTAAAGATGGGTGTGACCTTACCTGTCCAGGTAACAAAAGGGTGAGTCACGCAGCTCTCTCTCTCTCTCTTCCGTTGTTTGACCAGCTTTTAGCTAGGACTGCTGCTCTTCTAGCTTATCAGCTAGCAGAAGCACTGGGATTATTCCCCCATATGGGGCAGATCCACATGTACATATTTGTAATTAAGTCTGCCTTCAGGAATCCAACTGTGAACTGATGTGAGTAAACTTCTTTTATCATCTTTGAATAAGATTCTGGCGTCTTTATTCTTTTTAAGAGGGATTCAAGGGAACTTACCAGGAATGTACAGGAATCTAAGACAGATTGAATTGTACAATAGTGATAGGCTCACACGAGCCTGCAACAAGTTATCTGCTGTGCATGAAAAGGGGAATGTAAACTCTGCTAAGTAAAGGAACTTGCTAGTGCAAGTTAGGAAGGATATTACTGAACAATATATCCTCTCCTGCCACCATGAACATTCCCACAAGAGCTGCACTCTTTCCACAGTTTGGGGGATACTGCTAGATCCAAAACTGTTACTGGGGACTCTGGTATCGAGGAATATCTATTTCCTAGCTACAGCCCTCAACAATAGAAGTCACCTAGAAGAACTTCTGGGCAGCTCCTCTAAGGGAGAGGCTCATTGGCAAAAACGGCAGGCTAGATGTGAAATCTGAACATGAGATACTTTCCTGCACAATGTTTTCTCGTGATTAATCTGCTGTCATAGGGAAGGACCAGCTGTCTCATCTTGGGGGGAAAGCTTCCAACTGAGCCGAGAGCAGCTCCCGTCAGGCTTGCAACTTCCCCTACGGATGTGTGTTAAAATCTGTGCAAGGAAGGGCGCAGACTAGGGATGCCTTAATGGTCAAGGGTCAGACTGATCTGTGTTAAATGGTGCAGGTCAAGCTGCAACCTGATGCCTCCATAGCACCCAGTGGAATTTCTGCTTCCCCCCCCCCCCAAAAAAAAATGGTCTAGATGCAGACTCATTGTGTCTCCATCAGCCAAGTTCTCCCTTCTCCCCGCTCTGCCACTTCTTGCTTGCTTTGCCATCTCTTCCAGGAATGGGAAACCTCCAAATCAGGGGTTCGATGTGGCCCTCCAGACATCTCTTCTCTTTCCTCCTGAGTGATCCCTGGGCCACATCCCTCACTAGCCCTCTTTCACCCACCCCTCTTTTTGCCATTCTTGCTTGCCTGGACAGAGAACAGATAGGGGACAGATAGGGGAGTGTGTAGAAGAAAACTAGCCTGCCTTGTTGGCCAGAAAGGAATGTGGCCCCCAGGCTAAAAAAAAAAAAAAAAAGTTCCCCATCCCTTATCTAGTCTGATGAAGAGTTCTGGATAAATTAAAGTGTTATCCAGTTGTTGATATTGTTTTATAGATTATAACTGCTGTACTGATTTCTTAATCATATAATACTACTTTTGCTTTCATTGTGATGTTTAATTTTTAGTTGTTTCATTAAGAGTGTTCTATAGATTTTAATTGTTTCACTTATTATTTAATTATTCCATACGGTTTATACTGTATTCGCAGTGTTGTATTGTGTTGTTATTATTCGTTGGTTGTAAGCAGCTCCATGATTCGTTTGAGTGAAAAGCGGCATAGAAAATACAGGTGAAACTCGAAAAATTACAATATCGTGGAAAGGTTCATTTCTTTCAGTAATTCAACTTAAAAGGTGAAACTAACACATGAGATAGACTCATGACATGCAAAGCGAGATATGTCAAGCCTTTATTTGTTATAATTGTGATATTATGGTGTACAGCTGATGAGAACCCCAAATTAACAATTTCAACTTTGGGGTTTTCATCCGTTGTACGCCATAACCATCACAATTATAACAAATAAAGGCTTGACATATCTCGCTTTGCATGTCATGAGTCTATCTCATATATTAAACTCCAGTAGCTAATGAAAACAATTGCTTACATAAATGGACTTTTCCACAATATCCTAATTTTTCGAGTTTCACCTGTATAACCAATCGGTACTTCAAAAGCATGCACGCTATTTTGCAAAATTTTATTTGGCCTCTTCTTGTTGCTGTTATCGCTGTTGCTTTCTTAACCACTTTCTACATGAATGTCTCAAGGCAATGTACCAGAAAAGTAGCAACAAAGAAGAGTTTAAGACACACACACACACAAAACACCAGATATATTAACAAAACAAAACAACACAACACAAAATAGACCCTGATGGCACAGACCCATTCATTCACCTGGGAGAAACTGTCGGAAAAATTGTGTTCAGTTGTTTCTGGAAAGTACAGATATTGAACTCCTGTCATATCTTGACAATTGTGCTGTTCAAAAGAAGATAATCAGCCACACTGAAAGCCAGGGCTTCTGAAAGCTTTGGAACTTGCAGGAGGAGAATTAATTAATTAATTAATTAATTAATTATTATTAATAATAATAAATTGTGATGGTATTGCCCTAATATGGTTTCTGAATTTTTCTTATGAGCTGGCATAGTGAGTTTTCCTTTTTGTGTAATCTGTGTTGGGTGATCCTGAGTATATGAACCCTTCCTTTAAGGAGCAGAGCGAAATTCACCCATGTTCATTCACTGCAAGAATCTCAACAGGTTCTAATGAGGTGCCCCCCCCAAAAAAAAAACTGCCCCAAGGATCTGCCAGTTGATCGTGAGTCAGACATCTTCTCGCTCCTGCGACCAATCTTTAACCTTGTGCAGTCTTTGTTAGCCTGGTGACCTCTCAGTGTTTTGGACTACAACTCCCATGAGCACCAGCTGGTGCAGCTGGAGGGTGCCGGGTTGATGAAGGCGGTGCGTTGGCAGTTCTCAAGTTCCTATTTATACCCACAAGGTGGCACGACGAGTCTTACGACAGCCAGCAGCTACAAGGGCACTGAGATGGGGGGGGAAGCGCATCTGTGCGCCTACATTGCACAGCACCGAGTAGATTAACGCGTTCTGCCAACCTGTGTAGATGCAATCATCCTCGTCTCCTGCCCACTTCATTGTAAGAACACAACGGCATTCAAAGTGTGCGTCATCGCCTTTAAACCCCAGAACATCAAGACTCAGTTATTGCGATGCACGCACCCCAGAATGCCAGGAGAAGCCAAGACACGTGTTTTGCAACAGCCTGGAGACGGCCCAATTAGGCAGCACCTCATCCCACTCGGATGAGCACATGGCTGGCATGCCACAAGGAATAGGCCCCGTGTGGCTGACATTTCAGGAGATGGTTTTGTGCAGAATTTATCATGCTCTTCTATTCCCGGGATTACGGGAGTTGCATCAAGGGGCTTGGGATTATTTTAAATGCCCCCTCTACACTTCCCAGGATTCCCTGGAAAGGAAACCACAACCGCTATGCCCTTTTCTTCAGCAGTTTAAGAGAAATGCTTTGGTTTCCGCCCCTTGAGATTCATCCTCCCTCTCCTTTGCTCTGAAAACACATTGTTAATTACTGCAGATATTGATTCCTACAGCTCATCTGTGACTTGAAAGCCTTGTGGGCACATAAAAGGATGGCTTGGTTATCCTTTCATATTTTTAGTATAAAAACTGTTAAAAATTACACCAGGAGGGGAAGGGTTTCCTTTTCCATTTTGCTTGAGCATTAATTGCAAAAGGATGCCCAAATGAAGCTAACGGATCAGAGCGAGACTCTTGTGTCAAGACAGAAAGTGGGTAGGAATTACAGTCAGAATGGATTTTTGGTGGTTATCTAAGTCTAAATCATTGCTTGATGCAAGACCTGCAATTTTCAGGTGCAGCCACAGCATCTCATAGAATCATAAAGTTGGAAGAGACCACAAGGGCCATCCAGTCCAACCCCCTGCCAAGCAGGAAACACCATCAAAGCATTCCTGACAGATGGCTGTCAAGCCTCCGCTTAAAGACCTCCAAAGAAGGAGACTCCACCACACTCCTTGGTAGCAAATTCCACTGTCAAACAGCTCTTACTGTCAGGAAGTTCTTCCTAATGTTTAGGTGGAATCTTCTTTCTTGTTGTTTGAATCCATTGCCCCGTGTCCGCTTCTCTGGAGCAGCAGAAAACAACCTTTCACCCTCCTCTATATGACATCCTTTTATATATTTGAACATGGCTATCATATCACCCCTTAACCTTCTCTTCTCCAGGCTAAACATACCCAGCTCCCTAAGCCGTTCCTCATAAGGCATCGTTTCCAGGCCTTTGACCATTTTGGTTGCCCCCTTCTGGACACCTTCCAGCTTGTCAGTATCCTTCTTGAACTGTGGTGCCCAGAACTGGACACAGTATTCCAGGTGAGGTCTGACCAGAGCAGAATATAGTGGTACTATTACCTCCCTTGATCTAGACGCTATACTCCTATTGATGCAGCCCAGAATTGCATTGGCTTTTTTAGCTGCTGCATCACACTGTTGACTCATGTCAAGGTTGTGGTCTACCAAGACTCCTAGATCCTTTTCACATGTACTGCTCTCAAGCCAGGTGTCACCCATCCTGTATTTGTGCCTTTCATTTTTTTTTTATTTTTTTTTTTGCCCAAGTGTAGTACTTTACATTTCTCCCTGTTAAAATTCATCTTGTTTGCTTTGGCCCAGTTGTCTAATCTGTTAAGGCCATTTTGAAGTGTGATCCTGTCCTCTGGGGTATTAGCCACCCCTCCCAATTTGGTGTCATCTGCAAACTTGATCAGGATGCCCTCAAGCCCATCTCGGACAGGGAGCCAGTCAGCCTCTGTTTCAATGCCTCCAACCTGAACTGCTTGCTGGGTGATGCAGAAATGCCAGACTATTTTCACCACTGCATACCAGCAGAACCAATTTTGGGTTCCCGTCAGTGCACTGATTTGCACCATGGCAATTCCCTCCAGGTAAGCAAGTGGCCCACTTCCCGGGAGACTAACACGGCAGTTCTTCCCCTACCCAAGGACCTACTTCCCTGTCCATCAAACAACCTCATCCCAAGGCAGTCTGTCCTCCTACCATCAGAAAGTTCCTCTTTAGGTTGGACCCAAATCTGCTTCTGTTAACACTTCCCTCTGCCCCACTCTTTTCCCTCTAAACCCGGTGTTTCCCAACCTTTGGTCTCCAGCTGTTTTCGGACTACAATTCCCATCATCCACGACCACTGGCCTCGCTAGCTAGGGATGATGGGAGTTGTAGTCCAAAAACAGCCGGAGACCCAGGGTTGGGAAACACTGCTCTAACCCAACATGGTGCCCACAGCGTCCCCCCTCCCGCCTTCCGATATTAGGCCGGAAAGAAGCAGGGCCTTTTTTCAGCTGAAACTCACCAGAACTCCATTCCAGCACCTCTTTTTTTCTAAATAAAAAAAGCACTAAAAAGAACCATTGTATTGCAGCCAAAAGAACTGGGGTGTGTGTGTGTGTGTGTGTGTGTGAGAGAGAGAGAGAGAGAGAGAGAGAGAGAGAGAGAGAGAGAGGAGAAAGAGAGAGAGAGAAGAGAGCTAGAGCTGCTGGCCCCCAAAGGTTGCAGTCCTTTGTTTTAACGTATAGCTCAGCTACTAGCATGCTAAGATTAATTAGTTAATTAATTGCACCCCCCACCAAAAGGTCACACCCTGGTCCTCCTCTTCCAATACAGTTGGTTCCCCTTTGCCTCCACCTGTTAACATAAAGGTAAAGGACCCCTGGATGGTTAAGTCCAGTCAAAGGCGACTATGGGGTTGCAGCGCTCATCTCACTTTCAGGCCGAGGGAGCCGGCATTTGTCCACAGACAGCTTTCCGGGTCATGTTCTGGCGCAACAGAGAAACCAGAGCGCACGGAAATGCCGTTTACCTTCCTGCCACAGCGGTACCTGTTTTATCTGCTTACACTGGCGTGCTTTCGAACTGCTAGGTTGGCAGGAGCTGGGGCAGAGCAACGGGAGCTCACTCCA
This sequence comes from Lacerta agilis, assembly GCF_009819535.1. NCBI lineage: Eukaryota > Metazoa > Chordata > Lepidosauria > Squamata > Lacertidae > Lacerta > Lacerta agilis. The sequence goes on from NC_046317.1 coordinate 88,094,897, forward strand.
TTGCGGAGATTCGAACCGCCGACCTTCCGATCGGCAAGCCCAAGAGGCTCAGTGGTTTAGACCACAGCGCCACCCGCGTCCACATCCACCTGGATCACCAATGTGATTACTAAGTTCTGAGGCCAACACATGGTTCCTGGAGAGACAGGTCAGGCGGCAGAGGACGGCGGACCCCTCCCGAAGCAGAGCTGATAGCAGAAGATTCCTGCTTGATCCTGTGGCAGGATGCTAACAGGTAAAGGTGGGCTCAGCCTGGATTTGGGTCAGGTGGGGGTAGGGGGAGATGCGAAGGTGAAGGCAGTCTCACAACCGATGCCGCCAACTCCAGAGTTATCACCCCTTCGGGCTCTTTCCGCTCAACAGAACCCAAGGAGGCATCTTGAGGGGGAAACTAAGATTTACTCCTTGGTTCCAATTTCTCATTCAATGGACAGTCAGTGTAGTGTAATGGTTAGAATACCAGGTTATAACCTGTGGGGGACCAGGGTTCAAATCCCCACTCGGCAACCAGAGGGAGGAGAAGGTGTCACAGGATTGGAAAAAATTTAAAGACTATTTAGTTAAATCAGTAAAATTGAATATTTGAGCAGAATTAAGCAGAAGATCGGCTTTAGCAGGTTTATGTTAGATAAAATTGTTTTGAAGAAACTTTTTTGTGTGAATGATTTAATTGTTAAAAAAGTATTTCAAGAGTTGGTGTTTAAGATATGGCTTATATTTGATTAGGTATTCGATTAAGTAAAGCTAAGTGTATCAAAAAATATGGTAAATGTTAATGGAATAAGATATAAAGCTACCTAGAACATATATATGATTTTGAAGACAGTGGAGGGAACGGGGGAAGTCCCCCGAATAGAGAAGATTATAACAAGAAAATTACAAAGATAAGTGTTGGTTAAGGTTTGTATATGTTTTTTTTCTTTATGTTTGCTCATATTGTTATTGTTTTTATTGTGTTTATGTATTGTGTTTTTATAGTGTTTATGTTGGTGTTTATGCTATGTTTTTCTTTTCTTTGTTTTAATGGAAAATTAATAAAAAATTTCATTAAAAAAAAAACAAATCCCCACTCGGCCATGTAGCTCAGTGGGTGACCTTGAGCCAGACACTGGCTCTCAGACTAGCTAACTCACAGAGCTCCTTGGAGAGAAAAGGTGAGATGCAAATTATTATTATTTGTAAAAAATAATTTTATAAGTTGTGTGTCCTTGTTTCTCCATTTGATCCTTTTACGTGGTTTTGAATGCTTTAGAGTTATTTTATGAACTGCGACTGGCCCTTATCTTTATTGATTATAGTTTAGTAAAAAAAAGTTTGTTAATTGTTAAGTGTAAACTGTTTAATATTATTTGCCATTATTTAATTTTACCGTTTACTATTATATTCTAATGGATTGTTGGAAGATTGCTTTATTTGATATAAGTTGTCTATTTCAAAGTTATGTTTTTATTATGACTTTTTGCTATTTAGTGTGTGATTATTGCTGTCTATTTTGTTGTTTCTTCAGCTTGTAAATTGTCTTGTTTATGGTAATATAGGAAGGTGGCATACAAATTAAAAGTGAAATGAAATGAAATAAATAATAAATTATGTGGGGCAGCCTATAATTGCTGTAGTAAAAATCGAATTGAAGGCATGCTTTAAAAAATTCCTTTTTAAACCGGTTAGTATTTTTAGCCTTCGAATTATTAGTTTGCTGTCATTATCACTGCTATTTATGTTATGCTCTCATCACATGACATTCATCCGTCTGATCATCTGAAAGTTAAACAGGCTTTTAAGCATCTTATTTCCAACATCTTTTAAGACCCAGGTGCCAATTTTTGCTGCAGGAGATGCTTGGCAAGTTGCCTAGCAACCGCACAGTGATCCCTCCCTCCCTCTCTCTCAAAACATCCCTCCTGTAAATATTTTTGGGCCCTGCTGGTCTAACCCACCTGTAAAATTGGGGCATCAGCTGCTACTACAGCCCCAGGCCAATGTACAGTGGTACCCCGCTAGACGAATGCCTCGCAAGACGAAAAACTCGCTAGACGAAGGCATTCGTCTAGCGGAAGGCTGCCCCGCAAGACGAAAAAGTCTATGGGGCTGCCTCGCAAGACGAAAAATTTTCGTCTTTTTTTTTTTTCTTCGTTTTGCGGAGCGCGGCTGTCATTGCCGCTCCGCAAGACGAAAAACCCGCTAGACGAAAATTTTCGCAGAACGAATTATTTTCGTCTAGCGGGGCACCACTGTAGCAAATACAAAAACAAACAAACAGGGTTCCTGCATAGAATCATAGAATCACAGAGTTGGAAGAGACCCCAAGGGCCATCCAGTCCAACCCCCTGCCAAGCAGGAAACACCATCAAAGCATTCCTAACAGATGGCTGTCAAGCCTCTGCTTAAAGACCTCCAAAGAAGGAGACTCCACCACACTCCTTGGCAGCAAATTCCACTGTCAAACAGCTCTTACTGTCAGGAAGTTCTTCCTAATGTTTAGGTGGAATCTTCTTTCTTGTAGTTTGAATCCATTGCCCCGTGTCCGCTTCTCTGGAGCAGCAGAAAACAACCTTTCTCCCTCCTCTATATGACATCCTTTGATATATTTGAACATGGCTATCATACCACCCCTTAACCTTCTCTTCTCCAGGCTAAACATACCCAGCTCCCTAAGCCGTTCCTCATAAGGCATCGTTTCCATCCTTCGGGGTTTGGGGCATGTGGGTGCCTGTGTCTCTCACTCCGATGTTCCGTATCTGGGGGCGGGGGCACTGGATGGAATTACGGAATTGGAAGGGACCCCAAGTCTAGTCCAACCCCCTGCAATGCAGAAATACGCAGCTGTCCCAGATGGGGATCGAACCTGCAACCTTGGCGTTATCAGCACCATGCTCTAGCCGGAGAGGTACCCCTCGTCCTCTCATATGGCTCTGGCTAGTCGTGTTGTTTAAGAGCCGTTGCGCACCCAATGCTTTTAGTGACGCTTTTGCTGCGAGCTTTCAGGTGAAGTGTAAAGCTGAAACGAACCAGAATGGGCCATTTGCAATAATATTATGGTTATGCATTAGAATCTTTGAACTGTAGAGCTGGAAGGCACCCCAAGGGTCATCTAGCAATGCATGAGTCTTTCCGCCCAACGTGGGACTCGAACCCACGGCCCCAAGTCTCATGCTCTACCAACTGTGCATAATAACATTGCCAACAGGAAGTACTGTAGATGAAAATGGAATATGTTCGAGAAGTATCTACAAAAATATAGCAACGATATAACATCTATGGCAGCGTTTGAATGACCCTTGTGTAAATCAAATGTTAATAAATAAGGGAAAATGGTACAATATGTTATAAGAAAGTATTAGAAAAATATATTAAGAGTAAGGTGGTAAGTACATTCAATATCGTAAATGTGGCGTACATTGGGAAATGACAGGGAGTCTATTTTAACATAGTTTAGTTTACTTGATTCTATTTTGGTTTATTTTTGTTTAGTTAGAAAATATAAGGAAAGGGCACGTATACAGGTGAAACTCGAAAAATTAGAATATCATGCAAAGGTTCATTTCTTTCAGTAATTCAACTTAAAAGGTGAAACTAATATATGAGATAGACTCATGACATGCAAAGTGAGATACGTCAAGCCTTTATTTGTTATAATTGTGATGATTATGGCGTACAGCTGATGAAAACCCCAAATTAACAATTTCAACTTTGGGGTTTTCATCAGCTGTGCGCCATAATCATCACAATTATAACAAATAAATGCTTGACATATCTTGCTTTGCATGTCATGAGTCTATCTCATATATTAAACTTAAACAATTGCTTACATAAATGGACTTTTCCACGATATTCTAATTATTCGAGTTTCACCTGTAAGTTTAAAGTATAGGGTTGCTAGGTGTCCACTATTTGAGTGGACAGTCCACTTTTTCACATTAAGTTCACTATTTCCCCCCCCCAAAAAAATAGTGGACATTTCCCCCCCCAAAAAAAAGCTTTATGATGAAATGGTATATTAATACATGTTAAAATGTTTGTAAGAAAATATATAATTTAATTTAATTTAAACCCCCCCCCCCGCTTGTCTGCTATTTTTTGGAAGCAGACCTGGCAACCCTATTAAAGTAATGTTGTTGTTGTTGTTCAGTCGTTCAGTCGTGTCCGACTCTTCGTGACCCCATGGACCAGAGCACACCAGGCACGCCTATCCTTCACTGCCTCTCACAGTTTGGCCAAATTCATGTTAGTAGCTTCGAGAACACTGTAACATTAAAGTAATATTTATTGGTTAAACTTTTTAAGGTTACTATTATTATTATTATTATTATTATTATTATTATTATTATTATTATTATTATTATCATCATCATCATCATCCCTATTACCTTTTCGTTGTACGTGTATTTAAGATTGTGTACGATATCCGTGGATTTCAATAAAGGAGAAAGAAAGAAAAAGAAAATGACTGGCGCGAATACGAACAGCGAATACGGACGGGCAGGTTGGCCTGGCGCGCACAAACGACACCCCCACGTTTTCGCTGTGGATGTTGTACCAGTTTTATTGGTAAAATTTGAACACAAAGCCTCACGGACGCCAGGACATGCTTTTCCTTTTAAAGAATTTCCACTGGACTTTAATGGTGAGCATCCAGTCGTTGACATACAGACTCTTACAAGCGGATGTGCACGCATGCCCCTCGGGGAGAAGGTGGCGGCATCCCGGCTGCGGGGATGGTTTCTGCGCGAGGCACTGGGCACCTACGATTCATTTGCCAGCCTTCTGGGCCTTCTGGGCCGATTTGGTGACCTTGCCGGCGCCGCCGCTCTTCTTCTCCACGTTCTTGATGACGCCCACGGCCACGGTCTGCCGCATGTCGCGCACGGCAAAGCGCCCTGCATGGGGGCACACGGAGAGTCGAGAGTGAGAGGCTGGGTGGAGGAGGAGGAGGGCACTTCCTGCCACTGCCACAGAGCCTGCGGCGCTCTGCTGCCCCCTAGTGGCAAAATGCGGCTGTGCAGATCTCGTCATTATTACTATAAATTGCTGCCGATACAGTGGTGCCTCGCAAGACGGAATTAATTCGTTCCGCGAGTTTTCTCGTATAGCGGAAATTTCGTTTTGCGAAGCATGGTCGGAGGAAGTGTGGTTTTTACGGGGGGGGGAATCACAAAACGTTTTCGTTTTGCGAGTCACGGCCATAGGAAAATTCGGCTTGCGAGTCACCCTTTCGTTAGCGAATGCCTTTTCGTCTAGCGAGTTTTTCGTCTTGTGAGGTACCACTGTATATATTTATTTGCACAGCAACAGGGTCTTCTCAAGCCAGATAAAAATAAGAACAGCTAAAAACATTGGGGGGGGAGGGGAACAATTGTTTAAAAACGATTAAGCATTGATAGGATCAAAACTATCGGAGAGGAAAATAGAAAGAAAGTAAGGATAAAATGCTAAAATACGTTAAGTTTTTTTTTAATGTATGTAATATTGAGCAGCAAATAAGGGTGGGTAGTGAGATGTCAGGATAGTGAGGCGGGAATTCAACTTTTTAATCTGAACTAATTTGATGTTAAATTCGCTAAAAAATGAAAAGCAATAAAAATTAATTGGCAAAAATATAAGATAGAAGCAAAACGATCTATCTATCTATGTAAACACATTAAAACCATGCAAATCATAGAACCATGGAGCTGGAAGGGACCCCGAGGGTTATCTAGTCCAACCCCTTGCATTGCAGTTACCTTTTGCCCAATGTGGGGCTTGAACCCACGAACCTGAGATTAAGTATCTCATGCTCTACCAACTGAGCTCTCTCTGTATTTCGTATATTTGTATTTTGATGTTTTGAATGTTTGCTCTAAGCCACTCTGGGCAAAGCTCAATGTGGAAAAGTGACAGGGATGTAAACTCCATCCATCCATCCTAGCTCCAATACAGAGAAAATGCAAGTGGCAAAACACATAAGCAGAGAGCAGAAATCACAGCTCCCTCTTTAGGTCTAACAGCCTGGCTAAAGTATATGCCTTCTTCACTGGAGTGGGTGAGTCAATTCTGCACAAAAGGTGTCTGCAGTAGCCAATGGAGAATTCCAAGGGGTGTGTGTGGGTGTGAGCTTGCTGTGGTTAAGAAAGGGGAAACCCTTTCCCAAATTGCCCTACACTGCTCTTTAAAACCTCCCACCTTCAGAGATTTAAAAGGCAGCATGCATACGCTTCCAAAGGACTTTCGAACAGCCAAATGCTGCGCTTTGAAGCCCCAATAAACTGAGCTTCAAAGCGCAGCACTGCCCAATGTCACAGTGATTGGCAGGTGGGCGAGCCATTCAGCTGTCAAATCTGCCCCACTAGAGGTAGGGCAATGAAGATATGGGCCATAGAAGGTTCCCTCTACTCCTAGGTCTATCTTAAATCAGAGTTTATGGGCATCTAGCCATTTAGTTTGAAATGGCACCCCGTCACCCATCTTGGCAGGCATCTGCAAAAGAGACAAGGAAAGATTAAGTTCTCACCCAGGGGTGGGTACTGGGAGAAGCTCTCCACACACATGGGCTTGCCCGGGATCATCTCCACAATCGCGGCATCCCCCGATTTCAAGGATTTCGGGTTGTCCTCCAGCTTCTTGCCGGAACGCCGGTCAATCTTCTCCTTCAGCTCGGCGAATTTGCAAGCGATGTGGGCAGTGTGGCAGTCAATGACAGGGGAATATCCAGCGCTGATCTGGCCGGGGTGGTTCAAGATGATCACCTAAGCCGTGCACAGAACGAGACAAGGACTCAGGCCAGAACAAATTCGGGAAGGGCATGGGATGATTAGGTCAACTTTCTGGCTTTCCTAGCTGGGCAACGATACCCCCTTGTGGAAGGCTGCTGAACAGACAGCTGCTTCTAGCTACTGCGTTTTGGAAAAGAGGCTCCTGCAGCCTGGCATTATTTTGCAGGAGGGATTTCAAGTGCACTTTCGGAAACTAAAGGTTCATCCACATTTCCATTTGTCCCATGATTTCTGAGAGAGGGTCCCGTCCCCCCCATTGCTTTCCCCAGGAAAACCTGCAGTTTACCTCTGAATCGGAACAAATGCCGATCTGCAGAAAACCCAGTGGCTGTTTGTTCCAATTCATCAGCAAACAGCAGGTTTTCTGCACAAAAGCGGTGTGTCAAAAAAAAAAAAAAAAAAACAACCTTGAACCTGTGACTTGAAATCACGAGACAAACAAAAGTGTGGATGGGAGAAGCCGTACTTTAGCACAACTAAAGTGGATGAAATCGCTCTGTCACCCTACTGGAAAAAAATCCACCCTAAAAGAGAAATGTACTTCTTGCTGTTAGGAAAGTGACAGGGAAATGCACTGAACAAACAACTGGAAAACATAAAAATACCCCGAAATACTCCCCGGTTTGGCTAATACGAGAAAGTAGGGCAGGAGAAATCAGCGTGGTGCTTTCCAAATGTTGCTGTACTACAATTCCCATCATTCTTGAGCACTGGGCATGATGGCGAATGGAACTTGCAGTCCACAACAGCTGGAGGACACTGGCCCGCCTCTCCACTTGGTGGGTTCTACCTTTGCATTAGTGCTTTCATTTAGTCTGAATCTGGCTTTCAAGTGATTAAAATGGCTAAGCCAAACAAATCTAAATAAGCTACGTGCCTTGCAAAACATTCCACGAAGGGGCATACAGTATCGAAGAGACAATTTACTTTTCCGTGGGATGTGTTATAAATTTAATGAGCAACAGCCTGGCATTCTTTGTAAGGAGGAAAACTGGCCTTTAACAATGGTGCTCAGTGACCCTTCCGTCAAAAGACTCTGAATGCGAGACTATTGATTTGCTGCCAGTCCTACAGACTAACCAGGAGACAAATTAAAACCTAGCCCTGGAGCTAAACAACTCCGTCTTATGCTTTCCCTGGGCTTCACTCCTACCCCAGCTAAATGGCCGCAGGATTGCGCCTTTAGCAATTTAACCGCACCAAGCAAACTATTAAAAGCTGGCGTCCCGCGACGCGACTTCGGCAGAATAAAATCTCAAGGCTCTTGGTTCATGTTCCATCTTCCTCAAGGGTCACCGGCAGGACAGAGGTCTGCGTCACGCAAACGGCCGCAGAAGTTGCGATTACGACGGCAAAGGCTTTCAAGATGGCTGCCGCCTTGCTTTCTGCTGACCTGAGAAGTGAACTGGGCCGCCTCCTGAGGTGGGTCGGATTTGCTGTCGCCACAGACGTTGCCACGGCGGATGTCCTTGACGGACACGTTCTTGACGTTGAAGCCAACGTTGTCCCCCGGCAGCGCCTCGCTCAGGGCCTCGTGGTGCATCTCGACCGACTTCACCTCTGTGGTGATGTTGACGGGAGCGAAGGTGACCACCATGCCGGGTCTCAGGATCCCCGTCTCCACGCGGCCCACGGGGACGGTCCCGATTCCTGCGGAGAGGAAAAGAAGGCAACGGGGAACATGCAATGAAATGCAATCACTGAGACTCTCGGCGGCCATGCATTTAAGGCGCTATGACGCCAATTCACATTGCTATGGCTTCCCCCCCAAGGGATTCTGGGAGCTGTCGTTTGTTACGGGTGCCGAGAGTTGTCAAGAAAACCCCTGGAGCCTTCACAAAGCTACGATTCCCAGGGTGCTCTGAAAACTGTAGTTCTGAAAGGGGAGCAGGGCGTCTCCAAACAACTGCCAACGTCCTCAACATACTACAGTTCCCAGAATCCTTTGGGGAAAGTCGTGACTGTTGAACGTGTTATCAGAGCAGTTTAAATGAACGGTGTGGATGTGACTGAAGAGGAACTGCAAGAGTTTAGCACTGGATATAACATCGGATAACTTTAAAACACATTACCTATTGGGAAAGCAACTTAAAAACACATTACCTATTGGGAAAGCATAGGAAATTGCAGGCCCGACGGCAATTCTGTTAATTTCAGCGGCATATAACCGACAACACACAACTCTGCAGCCCCTTTCATGGAAAGCCTGGCTATGTGTTATATTCTGGTCTGCATTTTGGTGATTTCATGGTTGTTAAAGAACCGTTCCACCTGCTGCTGCTGCTGCTGCCGCCGTTTAATGCTGCTAACTTGCCTTTTGAATGGTTGTTTTTAAATTTTGTCTTTTTTACGTTGTAGTTTATCTGTTATAAGCCACCTTGGGGAAGGGGGGAGAATATACAGTAGGCCCTATACAGGTGAAACTCAAAAAATTAGAATATTGCGGAAAAGTCCATTTATGTAAGCAATTGTCTTCATTAGCCACTGGAGTTTAATATATGAGATAGATTCATGACATGCAAAGTGATAAATGTCAAGCCTTTGCTTGTTATAATTGTGATGATTATGGCGTACAGTTGATGAGAACCCCAAAGTTGAAATTGTTAATTTGGGGTTCTCATCAGCTGTATGCCATAATCATCACAATTATAATAAATAAAGGCTTGACACATCTCACTTTGCATGTCATGAGTCTATCTCAGATATTAGTTTCACCTTTTAAGTTGAGTTACTGAAAGAAATGAACCTTTCCACGATATTCTAATTTTTCGAGTTTCACCTGTACCTTCCTAAGGTGGGCTACAACCAACCCATCAATGCACTCCAGCATTTAAATGACATTTAATACAGCAGTAAAATGAGTATACTCTGCACCCTAAAAATAATTTAAGTGGCACATAAGTGTCTTAAATACATTAAAAAGAATCGAACACCACAGCAACTCTACCAATGCTAGGAGGTTTTGCAAGCAATAGGTTTTCCAAAGAGGCTGCAATATTATTATTTGTGAAATGTATCTTCAAGTGGGAAATCATCTGAAGGAGCTTGTGTGAGTGACCTTCGGCAAATGGACTTAGAAATGCGAAGTGTTGAGACAAGGAAAATAGAGTTTTAAAAAGACCGGGAGCCATTTATGACGTATCTACAGAAATATTGCGAAGAAGTGGCCTCACTAGCAGGGTCTGAGTAAACACAATTAAGAAATCAAGTATAAAAGTTAAGATGTAATATCTGGAAAAGAACGAAGTGCAAGATGTAATTGGGAAATAATTATGATATAAAAAAGATAAGAACATAAGATTTAAGTTAAAAGATTACAAAATTAAGGTAGATTAATAATACAAATGCAGGGAAAGCAAATATTTAAAGAACCAGAAAGAGGAGGTTGAGGGAAGTCGGGAGGGGGGAGAGAGAGATTGGGAGTTATAAGTTTTTTGTGATAATGGTGATTGTGTTGAATATAAAATTCTAAAACTTAATAAAAAAATATTTAAAAAAAAAAGAAATGCAAAGTGTTGGGCAGTAGAATAGAGAAGTGTCTTTTCATTCATGTCCCTCGTTTCCCATCTTTTAGCATGTTCATCGCCACAGTTTCAAACCTGCTTCCACAATAATGAGGATGAGAAACTGACTTCTTGCCAAAAACCGAATGGTTGGGGCACCTTCAGGCGACAGGCACAACTGCTACATACCTTGTGATCTACAATGCACCCAGGTAAATGCCGGTGTCAGCAATCAAATCATCTTCTCTCTTCCTGTTGCTTCGACTACGAAAGCGGATTACTGCCTAGAAATCCGCCTAGCAGAGGGAGGGCACCTGTGTACCCGCCAGGAAAGCTCCGGACTCACCTCCGATCTTGTAGACATCTTGAAGGGGCAGGCGCAGAGGCTTATCTGTGGGGCGGGTGGGGGGCAGGATGGTATCCAGAGCTTCCAGCAGCGACACTCCGCTGGCGTTCCCTTCCTTGCGCTCCACTTTCCAGCCTTTGAACCAAGGCATCTGCAAAACAAAATGGAGGGAGTGTGGATCCAGTGGGCCGTGAGGAAGGACCTGCTGGCACATGAGAACACCTTCGCCCAGCTGTATGAATCTCTCCCTCATCACAAGGGCAGGGACTGAAGGATACAATCCTTCCTTTGCTTCCCAGAGCAATTTGAGTTTTTAAATTGGGGCTTATCTTATACACGGGTAGTGCTGAGGGCTGTTCTCTTCATTTGGAGTCCCCAAAAATAGGGGGCATCTTATATATGGGGGCATCTTCAGGGGCGTTTCTAGCCCCTTAGCCCCTTGGCTGCCCGGGGCGGGAAGCCAAGAGGCACCCCTGGGGGGCGGGGCACCGTGGCGCATGCATGCGTCATGACGTCATGGCGCACGCGCCGTGACACCCTGCCCCCGTGGGTGCCGGGCGGCGGTTTCGGGGGACTCCCGAAGCCGCCACCCGGCGGGGGCACCCCTTTGTGCCGCAGCTGCTTGTGCCTGTGCAAGCAGCCGCCGCACAAAGGGGTGCCGGCTTCGTGAGTCTCTGCAGCCCGCAGAGACTCCCGAATCCGCCGCCCGGGCTCCCTTTGCGGAGTGTAAGTCGGGGCAGGAGGTGTCACCCCCCTCGCTGGCCCGCCCCTCTCCATGCCCCGGCTCCACAAGCCAGCCAGCAGCGGAGCTCAGCATCCCTCCTTGCCTCCATGCCGCGGTGAAAAAAGCCGCTGGAAGGGGGGGAAATAGCCTTTAAATTTTATTTAAAAAAAATTCCAGGGGCCACCGCCCGAAGTGTCACCCCCAGCAGCGTGCTGCCGCCCCCCCCCCCCTGCTACGCCCCTGGGTGTCTTATACATAGAAAAATACGGCAATAAGTTCATTCATTCATTCCCTGGCCCTTGATCACGCTGGCTGGGGCTAACGGGAACTAGAGCTTCACAACACTTTAAATAGCCTGCTAAAAACATTTCCGCTTAAGCCAGCTACCCCAGACATGTAAGTCTGACATGTTTTTAAATAAGTGTTTAACAGATTTTTTTTTTAATTGCTGCTTTTGTTTCGAAAACCCTTTAAGCTAGCCTTCCTTCCAACACCCGATTCCAGCAGTAATTTTAATGCACGTCTTATATTTTATACTTTAGCTTCACAAGTTTTGAAGAGGCTGGGCACGGAGCTCCTGGTTATCGAGACCTTTGGGCCTTTCCGGTTGAGAAAGCACCTGCTGCTACGTTCCCACTTCAAACGGGCGTACGTTAACAATCCAATAAATTAGAAGCTATTGCAATGTTGGCGTAGCAACGAAAAGAACAGGCCTGCCGGATCAGAAGAAAGCTCCAACTCGTCGGGCGTCCAGTTTTCCATAGCAACCTACCAGATGTGTCTGCAAAACCCAAAAGTAGGGCAGGGCAGAAATAGCCTGCCTTCCATCGTCTGCCTCCAGCAGCTGGTATTAAGATACACTGCACCTCCCCCTGGAGGTTCCATTTACCTACCCCGAAATTTAAATGTTCATCGTTTTATCAAATCCCCTAACAAATTTAGCAATTGCAAGTGTGTGTGAGAGAGAGACAGTTAGTTAGCAGCCACCCACTCACTAATTTTCTACATCTTAAAGGTGGCTTCATTCTGAAACTTCTGTGGACACCCCCTCCTGCATTTTCCTAGCCACCAAGAGTATCTGTCTTGCATTCAAGCCATGTCCTGTATTCCCTGAAGGAGGTCACGAAGCATGAGCCCAGCTGTGCTCATGTGTCAAGAGGATTCACAGAAACCTAATCTCCGCCAACATACCAACGCTGACTTGCTGAATTTCAAGGTGGTCACATGACAGGCTCAGAGGGGGGTCACCTGACTAGTTTCCGCATTAAGGAAGAAGCCCCAACCCAGCCAGGAGAAGGGAAGGGAATATAAAGAGATCTGGAGGACAAGCGGTAGAAAGAGAAGTAGAAAGAACAGGACCTGCACGTTTCTGAAAAGAAATGATATTTGGGAAAACAGAGCGTTTGTGTCTGAGCAGCGAAAGACAACACCATACAGGCAAAATTCAGTACCGAAATCACTTTTGCAAGTTACGCATCACAAAACCTGAACCCTTTGACCTGCGTAGGCTATGCATATAAAGCCAATTTGCACGTGTCACCTTATTATGCATAATTTCTTCTGCACCCTGTTTCCTTCACTCTCACTTTCCCACCAGCGTTTGAGGCAATCTGCAAGCAAAATGCAAGTTATCCCTGCGGTCGTAAGGGCCTGCATTTTTTAAAACACTGAAAGGAGACGTACTGAAGCCGCTGGAATTTACATCTAAAGCCAAAATCCCCATTTGTTCATGGGGCTGTGGAATCGCAGGAAACAGACCCTCTCAGACCAATTCTGCAGCCTGCGTTTGAATTGAGAGGAACGCTCTCAGATGCAACACCCCGAGGAACAGATTTTCAGTGGCGATGCAAGGAATCATCCCTCTTTGCTACTGAGGACTAAGCCTAACGGCCGCTGTGAGCTCACAAGTCCCTGGTTCAAATCTCTTTTGAACTCATTAAGCGGCAAGACACTAACTTCTTTAATCTCAGCCTCCGGTTTGTAATAATGCACCCGTTATAGCGGTCTGCCTTGCAAGGTTGTTGTTGAAAGCTGCTGAGATGATGTATGTGAACTGCTTTGAGCACACAGGAAAAGCTCTAAAGAGCACTAAGTATAATAATCTCTCGCAGAAATTTAAGTAACCAAACAATTCTCGGTTTATTTGCTCTTATAAACCTATCATTCCTCAAAGAGTTGAACACAGACGACATGCGCCGCTGCCGCCCCCAATTTTTACCCTCAACACCCCTGGAAGTTTAGTTAGGCTGAGATACCGTGTGTAGCCCAAGGTCAGCCAGTAAACTTCAAGGCTGGCTAAGGATTTGAACCCAGATCTACCCAGTCCTAGGCCGCAGTCACACCATACATACATAATTTTGTTTGTACGCTGCCTTTCCAAAGTTCAAACCACGCTCAAGGCAACTTACAACATAAGACACATGAACACAACGTAACGAAAGCAGCCATAAGCAGTAAATAAAACATCAAAAAAATACACAACCCAACTGAACAATTTCCACGTAATTCATAAGATCTAAAACAAAGATACAAAAAGTTAAGTGTCGATAACAGCAACAACCCCCATCAACAAAAGTCCCTAAACCAGGGGTGCCCCAAACTAAGGCCCGTGGGCCGGATGCGGCCCAATCGCCTTCTAAATCCGGCCCACGAGCAGTCCGGGAATCAGCGTGTTTCTCCATGAGTAGAATGTGTGCTTTTACTTAAAATGCATCTCTGGGTTATTTGTGGGGCCTGCCTGGTGTTTTTACATGAGTTGAATGTGTCCTTTTATTTAAAATGCATCTCTGGGTTATTTGTGGGGCCTGCCTGGTGTTTTTACATGAGTAGAATGTGTGCTTTTATTTAAAATGCATCTCTGGGTTATTTGTGGGGCCTGCCTGGTGTTTTTACATGAGTAGAATGTGTGCTTTTATTTAAAATGCATCTCTGGGTTATTTGTGGGGCCTGCCTGGTGTTTTTACGTGAGTAGAATGTGTGCTTTTATTTAAAATGCATCTCTGGGTTATTTGTGGGGCCTGCCTGGTGTTTTTACATGAGTAGAATGTGTGCTTTATTTAAAATGTATCTCTGGGTTATTTGTGGGGCCTGCCTGGTGTTTTTACGTGAGTAGAATGTGTGCTTTTATTTAAAATGCATCTCTGGGTTATTTGTGGGGCATAGGAATTCGTTCATCTTTTTTTTTTCAAAATATAGTCCGGCCCCCCACAAGATCTGAGGGACAGTGAACCGGCCCCCTGCTGATAAAGTTTGCTGACCCCTGCCCTAAACGATACCCCAGCACCGAACATTTACAGCAGCATCATTCCACTCTGAAGTCCTGGCTTCCCACCAAAGAATTATGGGGAATGTAGTTTGTCCAGGGTGCTGAGTGTTGTAAGGAGACACCTATTCCCCTATTCCCACAAAGGCTCTCTAGCTAGTTAGCGCCATTATCTGAAAGACCGCCCCCTTCCTTTTAAAGACACGCGTGAAAATCAGTGGAGGGGACACTCTTGGGTACTGCCACCGCCTTTGGATGTTTTTGGAGAGGTGACAGTCCAGAAAAGGTCACACTCCCAGGACCGCCATCCCTCAAGGACCACCTCTCCCCATATCAACCAACCCGGACCCCGATATTATCATCTGAGGCCCTCCTTCATGTGCCCCCTCCACAAGAGGTCCGGAGGGTGGCAACACAGAACAGGGCCTTTTTTGTGGTGGCTCCGCGTTTCTGGAATGCTCACCCCAAGGAGGCTCGCCAGGCGCCTTCATTACATATCTTTAGGCACCAGATGAAAACCTCCCTCTTTAACCAGGCCTTAGGTCTTTAACTATCTGTGTGGCCTTTTTAGAAATAGGCAGCGTTCTTTCAATCTATTCCTTTTTTCTCTCGGTTTAATACAGCTATTTTGGGGGCGGGGGGTTGTCTGGTTGGTTATGCACTTTAGGACCCACCCTATTCTCCTGAACGTGATCTGTTTTGACTTGATGTATTTTTAAGTCGCTGGGACCCTCGCGGAGAAGGGCAAGTTAAAAATTTTAATTATTAAATCTCGGCAAGCCCATCGACTCACAGATGTTGGAGGAACTTAAAACCGTGAGGAGCTGTGGCGTTACAAACTGATGCAGCAACAAGGGCAGGACAGAGTGATCACTTTGTTGGCCAGACAAAGCCCCAGTTCATACTTTTCAAAATCTCACCCCCAAAAAAATGCATAACATCTCATCGCTATATCCACATGACGCTCCAGTCCTCCAGAAGGCCCTCGCATGCCTGTTCTTTCCTCAAAAGTCAGGAAGGATTCTTCCCAGGAATTGGACGTCAATGTGGATGCCTCAGCACAATACAACGGTACCTCGGTTTTCGAGCATCTCGGAAACCGGACGTTGTGGGTTTTCGAACGCCAAAAACCAGAAGTAAATGCTTCCTTTTCAAACGAGTCTCAGAAGTCAAACGGATTCCGCTGCATTTATTTATTTATTTTCAATTTTCTCCATTGACTTGCAGGCCGCCCTTTGCGCCTCGGTTGTCGAACGTTTTGGAAGTCAAACGGTCTTCCGGAACGGATTGCGTTCGACAATCAAGGTACCCCTGTACTTTTTCCTGCCCCGTGGAACTGCAGTGATGGGTCAACTGTAGGGGCATACATTATCCATTTCGGGTTCTCTCCATTTCCCACTCTGAATTTAAGCTCCCGCATTCTGCATCCTCACAAAGTATTTGTCAGGTTTTTGTTTGCATTCCTCCTCCTAACATATGTGGGGTCTGCTGCATCGGAAATTCTGGGAAGTGTTGGTTTTTTTTTGTTTTGTTTTTTTAAACAGATTGTAAGGGGGCTCAGCTTCCAATCACAAGCCCAGACAACAACCCACAAGGCACAGATTTGCAACAACATACTGTTGCCCTGTCTCGCTTGACCTCCATATTTAGGAAGTATAAATTCCCAAAATGGCGTCGCCCTGTTTTCCCCCAAACCTATTTTTAATTGAGATTGTTCAGTGTCATCTCTCCAGCACTGGCAGCTGGCGATGTTCAGCTGTCTGGGCATTGGGTACGCTGATTAAAATAATTGGCCTAAGAGAGCTTTTTAACAGGCGGTGGCAGAGAACGTATTACTTGTTTGGTTTGCAGGGTGCTACCGATCGGTGCTGGGCCTGCCCTCACACACTTTGTGAACTCGGCCAACATTATTCCCATTTACAGACACTGCGACTGAGGCTGAGGGGCGCAGCAGCCAGACAGCAGCTTCTTCTGCTCCCAGATACAACCCAGAATAAAGGCAGTGTAATCGTCCAATAATCACGTTTAATACAGTGGACCCTTGGATATGAATTAACTTTGTTCCGCAGGTCCGTCTGCAACCCGAAAAGTCCGCAGGCAGAGGCACTGCTTTTGCGCATGAATGCACAGTGAAACCTGGAAGTACACTTCCAGGTTTTCCATGTTCGTAACCCGAACGTTACGTATCCAGAGCAAAATGTAACCAGAGGGTCTACTGTAGTTAAGTAGCTATTTAAGCCTCCTTTAGTGGAGAAAGGGGCTCTCTCTGAAGCTCGGATTAATGCACTAGTTTTACTGGTATGCAAAATTTATATCCAGCAGAATAGCAGGATATAAATGCTTTGAATCAGTAAACAAAAAACTTAAGTAGTAGTACAGGCCAGGCCAGACACCCTTTATCTTGTTAAGGACTAGGCCTTAGTCATCCCCAAAAAAATTATACAACTCACAACTCCAGCACTGACAGCAAGTGGTGCCCCAAAGCAATGTTTTCCAAGCTTTCTTGGCCTCAGGGAACCCTTTGTGCATTGATTGGTCCAATAAAGAACAATTGAAAGATGGCGGCAGAATCTCAAGGATGGCAGGACATGCTTGATTCACGCTCATATTGAGTAACGACTAGGTTTGCTGGGTCTGGTCGTCACCCTGCATAAACGGAGGGCTCACCCACTTTCGCTGGGCCCATATTTTGATTATGTCCAGTTCTGGGCACCACAGTTCAAGAAGGATACTGACAAGCTGGAACATGTCCAGAGGAGGGCAACCAAAATGGTCAAAGGCCTGGAAACAATGATAGCCATGTTCAAATATATAAAAGGGTGTCATATAGAGGAGGGAGAAAGGTTGTTTTCTGCTGCTCCAGAGAAGCGGACACAGGGCAATGGATTCAAACTACAACGAAAGAAGATTCCACCTAAACATTAGGAAGAACTTCCTGACAGTAAGAGCTGTTCGACAGTGGAATTGCTGCCAAGGAGTGTGGTGGAGTCTCCTTCTTTGGAGGTCTTTAAGCAGAGGCTTGACAGCCATCTGTCAGGAATGCTTTGATGGTGTTTCCTGCTTGGCAGGGGGTTGGACTGGATGGCCCTTGTGGTCTCTTCCAACTCTATGATTCTATGATTGTATTGTGGACAAATTAATTCCCACGGGCCCAAGAGTTCCGTGGCTCTGCTTTTGCAAAAATCCGATCTTACCCACTCAACTGAAGCTCAACTAAGCAAAATATCTGTCATCGGATCCTTTCCGGGCAATTGTTAAGATCCAATTCGGCCAGGAAAGTCAAGTTTTCGCAAGACACAGCCCCACGGACAGGACAGCCTCTCCACATATGCTCAGCGTTTGAAATTCACCAGGTGCATTTTGAACCTGGCTATCGGCCACTTGCAACCAAGTGAGATAAGAATCCAATGTCTTTGTTCAGACCAGGTTCAGACCACCAAACTTAAAACCATGGAGAAACCTGGTCTGAACAAAGACATTGGATTCTTATCTCATTATACATGACAAAGCTATCTTTAGCCATCTCACCCCTTGACTAATTGCAGCCGTCAACAGGTTTTCCACCCCTATCAGCTGATCACCCATTCCCACCACCCTTCTGAGTAATAACCCTCCCCACTCCCTCACTATATTTAAGGGTCTGCTGACTTCTGTTTCAGTGTATCTGAAGAAGTGTGCGTGCACACGAAAGCTCATACCAAGAACAAACTTAGTTGGTCTCTAAGGCGCTACTGGAAAGAATTTTTATTTTGTTTAGTTTACTCTGGTTTACTCTAAGTGAAACTTAATTGGCTACCACCCTCAAAACGAACCCTTTCGATGTCAGCAGGTAGCGCCAACCATTCGAGTAGCAAGCCATCCTGTAGAATTCTATCCGTGATTTTATCTGCCCAAGGAGAACCAATTTCAGGAAGCAGAAAGCCGTGTTGAAAAATACAACTTTCAAGTGGCCAAAATGGCCCCAAAATGGCAACTAAACATCCTTAACCCTGGGTTTAAGGAGCCATTCGGCACCTAGCTTATATATTTGAGTTTCTAACACTGCCTAGGCTCCATCTGGCCTGCCGTAAGGCTCCCTCTTCAAGCCAGCCCTTCTCATATTTGCAACTCGACTTCTCGGTCCCTGGGAGATGGTGACGGAGGAGCTTCTCCAGCTTCAACTGGAGCTGCAAACCTCATGTGAACATAGCCTAGCACCACCCACCGTAGACTTACGTTGGGAGACGGCTCCAGCATGTTATCGCCATGCCAGCCAGAGATGGGAACGAAGGGAACGGTCGCTGGGTTGTAGCCGATCTTCTTGATGTAGGCGCTGACTTCCTTGACGATCTCATCGTAGCGCTTCTCGCTGTACGGCGGCTCCGTAGAGTCCATCTTGTTAATGCCCACGATGAGCTGCTTGACGCCCAGGGTGTACGCCAGGAGGGCGTGCTCGCGGGTCTGGCCGTTTTTGGAGATGCCGGCTTCGAACTCGCCTACCCCAGCAGCCACAATCAAGACGGCACAGTCGGCCTGCAGGGAAACAAGGCACAGACACGCTTAGGAGCTGCTTGCAAAGATGTGCCCACAGCTAATGAGAAGCCTGACGTTTTGATATGTCGTTTTTGCATGACGGTTTGCAAAACGTTACAGGAGAATTTCCCCGTTTCAGTTTCTCTCCGTTTCTCATTTCTGTCCCCCAATCTTAAAGTTCCGCTTTTCCACATCAGCTCGCAACTTTTTAAAGAAGTCCTCGTGAAACTTTTATCAGCGTTTTGTAAAATAAAATTTAAAAATAGCATCAAGCATTTTAGTGCAAACGTCTCCCAAAACACACATTTATTATTTTTTGCCAAGCAATATCAGTGGTACATCGGTTTTCGAACGTCTCCGTTGACGAACATTTCGGTTTTTGAACGCCATAATGAAGTAAATGCTTTGGTTTTCAAATTCGCCTCGGAAGTCGAAAAGACCACGCGGCTTCCGTATCGAGTTTTCCGTATTTATTGAGGCTTCCATGCTGAGTTTTTGAACATTTCGGAACTCGAACGGTCTTCCAGAACAGATTACGTTCGAAAACAGATTACCGGTAACCACAAATTTCAAATTCAAATTTATTGCGGCTATAAGCCCATAAAAACATAAAATATGGAATATATGACATAAAATTACAGCAAACCATAGACCCTGGAGTCATAGGGAAACAAACCACAGCACAAATACCGGTAACCACTGTATTGCATTTTTAAGTACATCTCCCATTTCTAAGCACTGTACAGGCAGCAACCGATTTGCATGCAACTGACGCACAACCGATGCTTGGACCCCTTTTGGAAGAAAGCAGAGCTGGGCCAGAACGAGGTGGGTTTTTGTACTCTGTCAACATGCGCGGGAGCCAGGAACAGAACCCCCATGCAAAAGGGTCGCCACCTGTACATAAAAACTATCCATATGAAATGGGATAATGAAATAATAAAAATTCATCACAAAACCAAACCAAAGGCCTTAAGACGCCTGCTGGAATAAGAATGCCTTTGACATTTGCTGGAAGTTCAACAAGGAGGGGGCCTGCCTAATCTCAAGTGGGAGGGAGTTCCGCAAGCCGAGGCTCACTATACTGAATGCACAGCCAATTTCAGCACACTGTTTGGCTTGCGGACCTGCGTTACAAAATTTGGGGGGTGCGAGTTTCAGAAGATGACTGTGTTTCGGTTCATGTACTGTTTATAAAGCAGATTGGGGAGGGGGGAGAGAGAGCCACTTGGAGGAAAAGGTAGAATAACCACAATAAGTGAATAAAAAACTATGTGTCTTGGGATAGCCAATATCCCACAGCACCCCCCCCCCCCCGAGATTTCCTCCAAACAAAACGGGTACATACTGGGCTACTAATATCCCATCTTCCCTTCCAATATCGTAACTCAACAAGTTCTACGAACTGTTGGCTCGATACCTGAAAATTGATAGGGCCATCTGCTGCTATAAATAGTTGATGGCTCCTTTAGGGAGTTCGGCTTTTTTAAAAAAAAAACTCCCAGGAAGGAGGCGAGTAGGGGAGAGCACGCTCCGAATGCATTTGTAAGAATTTCTACGGCCCCTTTCAAACGCACCAAGAAGGATAGCTTTGCCATTTGGCCAGCCAGAGTGCAAAGCTAGACAGGGTTCCTAGGACTTCCATTTAAAAAAAATCCAGGTCACACAGTTCTGCTGGCAGGGACCCATCCAGGGAAAAATAGGATGTTGGCGCTTTGCTGGTGCTCAGGGAATGCCCAAAAGGTGCCCCCTGCCCTGCGAGGAACAGCCTCCCCTTTCTCACCTGCGAAGTCCCCGTGATCATGTTCTTGATGAAATCCCGGTGCCCGGGGGCGTCAATGATGGTGATGTAGTACTTGGTGGTCTCGAACTTCCACAGAGAGATGTCGATGGTGATCCCTCGCTCACGCTCTGCCTTCAGCTTGTCCAGCACCCAGGCGTACTTGAAGGAGCCTTTCCCCATCTAACAGGTTGGGAAAAGAGGGGGAAATTTTTTGTAAGGGCATTAGCTCAGTTAGTTAGAGCACGGTGCTGATAATGCCAAGGTTGCAGGTTCAATCCCCCCATATGGGACAACAGCATAGTGCTGCACTGCAGGGGCTTGGGCGATCCTCACGGTCCTTTCCAACTCAATTACCTTATTTTCGCTCCATTGGGCGCACCTTGTTTTTAGAGGAGGAAACAAGAAAAAAAAATCTGTTTTTCCTCCTCTAAAAGCCCTGTTTTTTTGAGGATCAGCTAAAAGTTTTGCAGCTTTTTTGCAAAGGGAAAAGCCCTGTTTTTTTGAGGATCAGCTAAAAAATTTGCAGCTTTTTTTGCAAAGGGGAAAACCCTGTTTTTTTTGAGGATCAGCTAAATGTTTTACAGCTTTTTGCAAAGGGGGAAAAGCAAAGAGGAAAAGCCCTGTTTTTATGGGGTTCAACTCACATTCTGAAAAATCTCAAGGAAAGGAAGCCGTTTCTACTGTTTCCAGACAGATAATCTAATCAGCCAGTCACATGTCGCTGGGGAAACAAACAACCTCCCTCTGCAGCACATTCAAGAAAGGAGGCCTAGGCAAGAGGGCGGGGCTGAAAGGGAGCCAGGACTTATCTCTCTCCCGATCTCTTGCTGATCAGCTGCTGAGCAAGGGCCTTTCAACAGCCCCCTTTCTCTTTGTAAAAATAAAAAGCATGATCCTCTTTTGGCCCCTGGGCAATTCAGCTCCAGGGACCACCATTCGCTCCATAAGACGCACAGATATTTCCCCCTTACATTTTGGGAGGAAAAAAGTGAGTCTTATGGAGCGAAAAATACGGTACACTTGAAAAATCCAAGTGTAATTTTTATTTTTATTATTATTATTATTCCCCGCCCATCTGACTGGGTTGCCCCAACCACTCTGGGCAGCTTCCGATCTATATGAAAACATAATAAAACATTACACATTAAAAGGGGGAGAGGGAAGGGAAGAGTCTGCATGGTGCCCGAACCCCTTCTAATTCTTGGGCTCCTGTATCTGTGGGGGTTTGAATGTACAGTCAAACCTCGGTTCCCAAACACTTCCGTTTTAGCTCCCGAACGCCAAAAACCTGGAAGTAATGCTCTCTATGTGGGACAAGAAGCTACAGTTAGAACTGGATATGGAACAACTGATTGGTTCAAAATTGGGAAAGGAGTACGACAAGGCTGTATATTGTCTCCCTGCTTATTTAACTTAATGCAGAATTCATCATGCGAAAGGCTGGGATGAATCCCAAGCCGGAATTAAGATTGCTGGAAAAAATATCAACAACTCAGATATGCTGATGACACAACCTTGATGGCAGAAAGTGAGGAGGAATTAAAGAACCTTTTAATGAGAGTGAAAGAGGAGAGCGCAAAATATGGCCTGAAGCTCAACATCAAAAAAAACTAAGATATGGATGAACGACTGAACGACAACAAAAACTGCTCCGGTTTTGAACGAATGGCTTCCGAGCTGTGTTTTTCCTTTCTCTTTCCCCATTGACTTTGCAGCCAGCCCACTGATCCTTGGAACGGATTAAGTTTGAAAACCGAGTTTCCGCTGTGCGAGAGAGCAAGCTTGCCAAATTGGTCCCTGGGCCTAGGCGGCGGTTATGGCTGGTTTTTGCAAGCACCACAATTAAGGAGGGACGGGGCTTTCCCCCCGCCAAAACACAGTTCGAGCACCTTTCTGGTGGGCGCCATTGCCATTCTAGGAGAACAAGGGAGGCGTTTGTGGCGAGTTCCTCTTTCCTAGAAAAATAGCACTGCCGGAGAAGATCCCTGGTGGAGGGATCTAGTCCATCATCCTCTTCTGGCAGTGGCCAACCAGATGCCTAAGGGAAGACCGTGTGGTGCCTGCAGGACATTCCCTCCAATGACGGCACTCTGCCATCGCTGTGATGCTTTTTCGGTCTCTCTAGCTGCTAAGCCGTCGAAACCTCTTCCGACCTTTGAACCGACAACCTGGGAACGTTGTCAAGTGCTTTCACCGGCAGGATCCGTTCATGATGAGCGAGAACCTACAGGGTCCCGGGCAGCAACCACCCAGGGTCAAAGGCGGGTTAGGGTGTCCATGTGTCCTGCTTTGCAGAGGACAGCCCTCTATCTGAAGGTTTCCCCTATTTTTCAAGCTGTAGGGTCAGAGTCTGTTTGCAAGATTAAAAATAAAACAACTTAAGGGACAGCAGAGGCTTTGAGGGTGCCCATCAAGGAGTTGGTTCTCTGGCCCCACCACCACGAACTATAATCTTGAGGTCCCCAGCTTTCATTTATTTAAAAACCTAAGTTTCTAGCATCTATGGATTCTGAGATATGAGGGGAAATGGACAAGCACTTTTTCCTCATCATTATTTGTGGAAATGGAGATAACTAGCCTTGTGCATTTTCCTTCGCCCTCCACCCCTTGGAAAAATTCCTGCAAACACCCAAAGGTATTCACCTGGAGAGCAGCTCAAGCAGGTATACAGGTTACCTGGGCTCAGCTCCTCCACTGATGAGCTGTGCTACACCTCCATTTAAAACTTATCAGTGCTTTCCAAATTCACATCCACACATATAAATTAGCCAGTGCACACCTGTGCTTTAGCGATGACTTTCCTCTTTTTTGGGCAACAGGTGAGGCTGCTGCTAACCAGCTGCACCAAGGCTGGGCAGCTACAGAAATGGTAGGTCCAAGCCACATGCAATGTTAAAACTACACAATCCCTCAAAGCAATGTACAATAAAAACCAGTTTTAAAACAACAACAAAAAGCAGACTTATTTAAAGCAATGATACAAAAGGGGCACTGATGGCAGAGACCCATTCACTCGTCGGGAAAGCCTTCGGGGGGGGGGAATGTTCAGTTGTTTTTGGAAAGTGCGAAGAGTAGGCATCTGTCAGATCGGGACAGGAATGCCATTCCACAGAATATGGTCAGCAGCAACACTAAAAAGCCCTGCTTCGAGTTATTGCAATTGCTAGTGTCTAAGTGAGCAGAATAAAGGTAAAAGGGATCATTAGGTCCAGTCACGGACGACTCTGGGGTTGCGGCATTCATCTCGCTTTACTGACCTAGGGAGCCAGCATACAGCTTCCGGGTCATGTGCCCAGAATGACTAAGGCACTTCTGGCGAAACCAGAGCAGCACGGAAACGCCGTTTACCTTCCCGCTGGAGCGGTACCTATTTATCTACTTGCACTGCGTGCTTTCGAACTGCTAGGTGGGCAGGAGCTGGGACCGAGCAACGGGAGCTCACCCCGTCATGGGGATTCGAACCGCCAATCTTCTGATCGGCAAGCCCTAGGCTCTGTGGTTTAACCCACAGCGCCATCCGCGTCCCAACTAAGTGAGCAGAATAGACTTCTTTAAAGTTTTAAGTCTTACACACACACATATATATATATATTGTTAAATTTTGTTTTACAATCTAAAATACTCATTTAAACTTCCTTAAAATATCAAGGACTTCCCTTCTCCTCTTTCCATGGTTCATTTGCATATTATAAATCCCTGCATCTTTTACAACAACTATACCATTCAGCATTCCATCATTGCATCCATCGAAACTTAATTTACACTGCTGTGAGCTTTTTCAGCTGTACACAATTATTTCCCATATATTCAATAAACATTTTCCAATCTTCTCTAAACGTATGTCCTTCTTGTTCTCTTATTCTATATGTTAAGTCTGCAAGCTGCGCGTATTCTGTCAGCTTAAGTTGCCGTTCTTTTGGTTCGGACCTCGCTCGTTTTCCATTTGGGGGCTAACAAAACACGGGCCACAGTAGTGCCATACATAAATAACCTTTTATGACACCTGGTAATTTATGTCTGAATTATCCCCAACCAAAAGGACTCTGTTTCTTTTGGGAAAGGACTTTTGAACATATTTTTTTTCAATTCATTATGTTTCATTTCCCAATACTCTTTTTATCCTTTTACAAGTCCACCAAGTGTGAAAGAACGTTTTCCTTCAACCTCTTTGCATCTCCAGCACTTATCTGATTCAGTCTTATACATCTTAGCAAGCTCCACCGAGGGAACAACAAGAAATAATTGATAGACTAGAAGTACTTAATCAACAGCTCATACATGTCCAGAAGAACGGAAAAGTCCTGCTTACTTTTCAGGATAACCCTGTCAGCCCTTCGGAGCCGTGTTTTAAGGAAGCAGGAAGTCTTCCTTACCTTAGTTCAGCTCCTAAATCTGCCTCTCCCACTTGAGGGCAAAACCCACCGATGCTTGGCAGACCCAGGTTTTGTCTCACAAGTAGGCTCCTCATCTCCACTCTTGATAAATTTTGACTCGCCCCCAAGAGCTCCCGCTGAAGAGTGTAGCCCAGAGCCTTCCATCTTAACAATTCCTTACCAACTAATTCATCAATGCCGGAACTGGAGTCCTCATATTCCCCTGAGCGGCATAGACCCGACATACAAACGACACCAGTATGCCAAGCATCCCCAGTACCTTCGCCAGCATCAGGACAGGGGAGTGTGGCACCTACATCAAAAATGGCCCGGATTTGATTGAAGACCCGGCCGGACATATAAATCAACTGGTTTCATCGGCGATCTTTAGACCTCGCGGTGGGCAGTCTTAGCAAATCCAGTGGAGTTTCCCACTGAAGTGTCCGCCCATGGGCTAGCCTGCAGGAGACCTGTCCTGTTGCACCAGTCAGAACACCTTACTACCAACTTCAAGACTAGGTACCCCCCGCAGGTGCCAGCCCTGCAAAGTAAAATAACTGACTTTTTTGTGGGGCCTGCCCTGCCCCTAAGGACACACACCTCTCCCTGAAATGACAGCGAATTGGACGCAACAGGAACTCGCCCCTATCAGCTCAGCTGGAATATTGCGGGCTGGAGGGGGAAAAAACTTGATCCAGAATTCTTGGAGTATATTAACCTGTTTCATATCATCTTGTTCCAAGAAACGTGGGAAGAAGAGAAATGGTTTTAAATGGCTTTGAGCTTCTAGAACTCCCTGCCTGCCCCTCCCTGAAAGGAGGCCGCCCTAAAGGGGGCCTAATAATAGGCATCTCCCTCAAGCTACATTCAAAATTTACTCTAGTACAGGCCTTGCCTCCTTACGCCCTTACCGGGCTGATTGCGGGGGAAAAGATTTCACTACTAGTTACAAATGTCTACTTTCCACCTGGGGGTTCTTCCCCCGAACTTGGCTCTAAATGGGACTCGCTAGAAGAGCATTTGCTCTCATGCTATGTTAAGTTTCCTAATACCCCGGCCATAATAGGTGGCGACTTTAACGCCCGCACAGCAGCAAACTGGGACTCGCTGACCAAAGCCAAATGGTGGGTTACTCCAAACCTTGATTTATGATCAGGAACATATCATGAGGAGAACTTCTAAAGACCATAGAGTAAATGAGGCCGGAGTACTCCTCTATCAAATGGCCATCCGTTTAAATCTGGTCCCCTTAAATGGCATATGCCTCCCTGATATTCCTGGGGATTTTACCCACCTGGGCGTTAAATCACAGCGTCCTCGATTACCTTTTGGTTTCCAGGGATCTACTTAAGTGCATTTCCACCTTTAAGATCGAGAATGTACAATCTAGTGATCATCTTCCCCTTGTAGCCAAGCTTTCCCTGAACTGGCAGTCGGAGGCTCATAGACATGCGACCCAGATGGTAACCAACGAAACTCTCCAAGTAAGAGGAATCAAATGGTCGGAGGCCCAGGCTCAAAGGTATCAGGAATTCTTCAAAAAGAAATTCTTGGGCTCCATCCCAACATAGGCTCTGCCTCAGACGAGCATAGCATAGTGCTGAAATGCTTCCTTCATCTTACGACTGATCTTACGGCCTCTTCAGGTTACCACCCCAAATAATAAATCGAAATGAAATACCTACGGTGCCCCTGGTATAATTCTCAGTGCAAACAAGCAAGACAGCGCCTTCGTGCCATATAATGTATATAAGACCTCTGGTGCATCTACTTTGCCAGCTAGTTATGCACAAGCCAAGCTAGTTTACAAACGCACGCAGAAAATGGCCAAACGTGAGTGGCAACACAATCGCTGGCAGGCTTTGATTACTGCTTCAAAATCGCACAGATCCAGGGAATTTTGGTCCTTGATCAACAGAAGGGTGAGGAAATACCCAAGGGCAGTCATCCCTGCACCGACATGGGAATTGTTCCTGAAGAAATGCTTCTCACAGGCAGATGCTCCCTCTGTCCACCTGATGCATCTGTTTACCCACCTACCTATTTGGCCTCCCACCGATCCTGATGAAATAGCCAAGCTAATAGCTCAGCTGAAACGGGTAAAGCCCCAGGGTCCGACCTGATCCCTGCTGAAGCCATTAAACTACACCCAAATGGTGGGCTGGCATCTTGGCCAAAACCTTCGATGCAATCAACGCTTCCGGCCTTATCCCCAAAATATGGAAGGAGGCCATTATAGTACCAATTCATAAAAAAGGATCTCCAACAGAACCGGAAAACTACCGTAACATCAGCCTCCTTTCAATCATAGGGAAAATCTATGCCCGCTTCTTGCTGACTAAACTATCGAGATGGGTAGATGAGACTAACCAGATTGGCCATGAACAAGCAGGTTTAGAACTAAACGCTCTAC